>NW_022196905.1:255401150-255420920 GCF_008632895.1 Mastomys coucha
GTAGACCAGGCTGGCTTTGAACTCAGAAATCTGCCTGCCTCTGCCTCCCAAGTGCTGGGATTAAAGGCCCGGCTCAGAAGATAGCTTCTTTATGGTGTTGGTTTTCTCCTAACACCTTTATGTTGGTCTGAGGATGAAACTCAAGTCCCAGGCCAGAGCAGCAAGCACCTGTACCCACTGAGCTATCTAGCCAGCCTATTGGTTTTTTTGTTTGTTTGTTGGTATTCACTTGGGGTTTTGTTGGTTTTGTTTTTGTTTCATGTTTTTTTGTTTGTTTGTTTTTCTGAGACAACGTCTCACTCTGTAGTTCAGGCTGGTCTAGAACTCACCATGGAGCTCAGGCTGATCTTGAGCTTAAGGTAATCCTCCTATCCCAGCCTCTCAAGTGCTAGGACTGTAGACATGAGCCCATGGTGTCATGAGCCCTTAGTTTGGGGATTTGTTTTTAACAGTGATGGGAATGGAATCCACGGCCTCATACAGGTAAGAGTCCAGACAGGCATTCATCTTCCGCCCTTCACCTCAGCCTCACAGCACCTACAGAGAAGCTCCCTGTTGCTATGCTCAAACAGCGCCCCCTGTGGGACATGTCTTGGTTTACCAGTTGTCTCTGCTCTTAGATGTTAAAGACTATGATGGTAGCGATTTCCTTTGTCATGCTCACTGCAGCATACCTAGCACCCAGAACACAGCCTGAGACTGGACACCTCTCTGTTATAAACACGAGTGAGCAGATGAATATCTTATTGCCTTGAAGGATCCCCACACATCGCGGGAGTCTCCAGTCATTGTGTACTGCTCAGACAACCGTGAAGCTATTGGCTTGCAAGTGAACCGTCAATGTTGTGTGGCCACACCTCCTGCCTTCTTGCTGATCCTTGGGAGATGGGGCTTGAGGACAAAGGGGGAACTGGCCTCTCCCTTTGGGTGCAGTGGAGAGGTGTTTGGAAATGAAGTCTACCTGCCTTGCATTTTCTTTCTCTGTCCACACTCAGGCTCAGTCGTTGTCGCCTTAACAGCCCAGCTAATTGCACATTCTTTGAAAAGGCCCCTCACGAAGACTAATACTCCCTCAGAAGGGCTCACACCCACCTCATCCTGGTCAGGGTACATTGTTTATGCCATGTGGTGTCTGGGCAGGATATTGCCGAGTAGGCCTGCACCACTCATAGTGCCTTGCTTGGCAAGAAAGTTCTACTTAAGCTAAGGCCCACATAGAGCTTGTGTGACAGTCCTCAAATGTCCAAGGCCACAGGGAGAACCTATGGCAACCAAAATGCAATGGTAAACCGAGTGAGCTGCCCCATGCCAGCCACCTCTTCATATCCACTGCTGGCCTGGGTGTGGTTGTCATGGCTGACATGGCTGACTGGATGGTTGGCATGCAGTGTAGATAGGGTCTTTAATGGTTCACCCTCTGTGAACCTTTGCAAAAAAAAAAAAATGTTCTTTGAGATTTGCTTGTCCTGTGACACTGCCACTCTCTGTCACCACTTACAAGTCAGGGTCAGTGAAAGTGCAGAAGGTTCTTTGAGCCAGATCCAGCGCTGCAGTCGAGGTAGCTGCACCTTCAGACTTTCAAAGAGTCACAGTGCCTTCCCTTCCCCTCTCTCTCTCATTTCTTCTCTTCTCTCTCCCCTTTCCTTTCCTCCTCTCTCTTTCTCTCCCCTAACTCTCTTTCCTCCTCTATTTACCTCTCCCCTTTTCTCTCCTCTCTCTTCTCCCTCTCCCTTAACTTCCCCCCTTCTTCTTCTGTGTGTGTGTGTGTGTGGTGTGTGTTGATGACTATGACCTGATATGCCCCAACCTATGGTGTCTCTTCATCCAATTAACCTTTTTATATGTCCTACACTGGGACAAAGTCATTGTGTCCCTTGGGTTTGGGCAGATGCTGCTATTGCATGCTGCTCTTCTGGTGTGATGACTGGACCCGTGCTTTGGGGGTGACCAAGACTTAGGAGTGTCTTATCCTGTCAACCTCTCTCATTATAGAACATACTCTATTGTAGCTCCCTGACAGGAACAATCTCCATTCTTACAGAAGATGAGTCAGGGGGGCTTGAGGGAAGAGCAGAGGCTCTGGCTGGTACCTGAGTACAGGCAGAAGCAGTACTCCATGGGGCCTGGGGCTGTGAGGGTATTGCAGAACACAGCGAAGCTCGTCAGTACAGAACCTTCCTCTGGGTCAATCATGCAGGCAGGCACTTCAGGCCGAGGTAGCATGCTGATCACATAGGTATCCTCCCCGTAGGCGTGGCTGGTCAGTGCTGGGAAGTAAAGATTCATTGTGCTTAGGGGACTGTGTGTCCAAAAACTTTAACTCCTCTTCAGTTCTAAGGTCTAGGATGACCTTGGAACTTGCTAAAACCAAGATATCTGGCACTCTGCAGACCATCTGGTCTCTGACATCTCTAGAGATTCTGGAGCAGGCTCCCAAATACTTCCATCTAACAATTATCCCCAGGACAGGTCCTCAGGCTCACAGAGAAAGTGGGCAGATGTGGGATTGGAGTTCTGCTAGTTCCTATCTAAGTGGCCTTGGCTTGACCTCTGTCATCTGTAAAGTGGAACCAATAATAACTTCCTCATAGGACTACATGAGCAGATTACCCAGAAGTCAGAGCGCCAAACCAGGGAGAAACCGAGACTGGAGCTGGAAGCAGGTGGACGCTACCCAGAAGCCATCTGTTTCCAGTCTCACACCCTCAGCACTGTGAGCCTCTGTCCATCCTGCAGCAATGTACTACCACATCCAACACAGCCAGAGTTCAAAAGAGCACTGGCCACAAGAGCTAAGCAAAGGAGAATCTTTTTCCTTTTTAATGGTTTATTTATTTTTATTTTATGTGCATTGGTGCTTTGTCTGCATGTCTGTCTGTCTGTGTTTATTTGTGAGAGAGCAACAGATCCTCTAGAGCTGGAGCTATGAACAGTTGTGTGCAGCATTATGGGAGCTGGGACTTGAATCCAGGTCCTTGGGAGGAGCAGTCAACGCTCTTAAACTACTGAGCCATCCCTCCAGCCCCAACAAAGGGGTTTAACTGGTTACAACTAAAGTCTTGGCCTAACTCAGTTGAGAAAGTCTGAGGTAGAGGAGGTGTGTCCACGGCCCAAGTGCCCACCTCAGTTTGTCTGGCTGTGGTTGCTCTGTGGGCTATGTTAGGAAATAAAGAACCAACAGGCACATAGGTGGCACTTGCCTACAGTCCTGGCACTAAGGTAGCATAGAGTCAAAGGAAGTGTTCTTAGAAAGCATAGCCATCCTTGTTCTGTGACTGTCTGAGCACTGAGTCACCCTGACTTCTAGTGGCACACACAGGTTGACTTAGGGCGACCAGCTTGTACCACCGGCATCCTGCCAATCACCTTGCGTGACAACAATTCCAGGACAGGCATTTATATCACTCCAGAACCACACATGGGGAAACTGAGGCAACATGAAGTCAAATCCTTTGCCCAAAGTCTTCCAGGCAGAAGACTCCATACCTTGCTCCATGCCAGACCAACGTCCTTTATTTTAGTGTTCCTGAGTTTGACCTGGTCCTGTCACAGCTTCTCACCTGTGACCCGGATGGGAATAACAGGTCCCCAGGTCTGCAGGAAGCTGCTGTTGAGCAGCAGCACGGAGGAGTTGCTATGAAGAAGGGTCAGTGATCGTGGCCAAAATCCTCTGAGGCTGCAGGCAGCTGGCAGGGGCTCAGCCTGCAATGGAAGAGCACTCAGACCCTTAGAATCTGTTAGGTAGGCCCCTGGACATCCTCAGTCCTGTGGCTTCCAACCCCCTGGGCCTGTCAAATTTTTTTCTGATGAGCAATATGGCGGCACTGCTGCTTCCCAGGAAGTTAGGAAACAGTCTTTAGCCTTGCCTCTTGCCAGAGATCAGGTTCCCAGAAAAGGATCCTGAGGAGGGATGTGGGTGTAGGTCTCTTATGCAGGGAGCAGTCTTAGGACGTGTGTGTGTGTGTGTGTGTGTGTGTGTGTGTGTGTGTGTGTGTGTGAAATATGAAGGGAGAAGCCTGAAGAGAAATGTGTGCAGGTCCCTTATGCAGGGTGTACTGGCTTGGGAATCAGCCAGGCAAGTAAACAGGGCAGAGAAGGTGGTAAGAGCAAGCACATTAAAGAAGCATCCTTCTCAGCATGGTCTCATGGGACCTCAGCTGTGTGTGTGGCATGCTGCAGAAATGTTCTCCCTTTGGGCAAGGGTGATAGGTTATCAGACATTCATAGGCCACCATCCCCCTGCCTAGCAGCTGGGAGATGTATGTATCCTGGCAGGAAACTTGGGCTGAAGGCAGTGGTGTCTCTTTCCCCATAGGCTTTGATCCTATGTATCCATTTACCTGTTAGAAATTCCCTCTGGTCCCTCATCTGCCTGACTGCCTCTGCACTGGCTCCACATGGGGTTGGCCTACCCTGGCTCAGGACCCAGCCTTCAACACAAGGCTGGTCCTCTCAGAGGACATAGTTTCTTCTGAATGGCTGTGACATCTCACCTTCTCTGGTGAGGTGTCATCTAGGTACCAGCTGAACACGGCTACGGAAGTTTCATCTCCCACGGTGACGGTGAGCAGAACATCTTGGTCAGCTTTCACTGGTTGGCAGTTCTTCTGACAGCTGGAAGGTGCAGAGGATAAAGAGAGAAAACCCCCTCAGGCATTGCGACCACTTGCCTGGTCTTTGCCCAGTTTTCAAGTCTGTGGAGAAGGTAGGACATTGCCTTTGTCCAAATGAGAGATGGAATAAACCCAGCAGTTCTCCAATCTAAGCCAGGACAGAACCTTGGTCTGCAGGCTGAAGAAGAGTGAGAACATGACCAGATTTCCATGTCACTCCCCTTGCAGTAATGTTGGGGTGGAGTGGGGGTGCAGGACAGGTCCCTGGCTTCCAATCCTGACCCTGTCACTTAGGAAGGCTTGCCTTGTATGAGCTGCTTAAACTCCTAAGAATTGGTTTCCTTGGCTGCAAAGGAAGTGGACAAAGCCAGATAATGTCTAAGATTCACTTTAGTGTTGGTAAAAGTGACAGTGCCGTGGCTTCATAGCACATATACGGTACATGATCAGAGAAGCTCTGAGAGTGACATGGCAGAGCCCCGGGAGCGCTTGGGAGCTCACCAGGCTCAGAGGACTTGTGGGATGGGTCCCAGGTGACACCACTCCTCAGTGGGTGGATAGAACATGAACCAAGGTCCAAATCCTGGGCCTTCTCTTGTGTTTTTGCTTTGGGGTATATGTGCATATGTGTGTGTTTGTGTACACAGAGTGTGTGTGTGCATGCATGCATGTGTGTGTATGTGTGTACACAAGCCTGTGTGTGTGCACAGGTGTCTGTGTGCATGCATGCGTGTGTGCATGTGTGTGTGTATATGTGTCTTAGTTAGGGTTTTATTGCTGTGAACAAACACCATGACCAAGGCAAATCTTATAAAGGACAACATTTAACTGGGGCTGGCTTACAGATTCAGAGGTTCAGTTCGTTATCATCAAGGTGGGAACACAGAAGCATCCAGACACGCATGGTGCAGGAGTAGCTGAGAGTTCTACATCTTCATCTGAAGGCTGGTAGTGGAAGACTGACTTCCAGGCAGCTAGGCAAGGGTCTTAAAACCCACATCCACAGTGACACACCTACTCCAACAGACCACATCTTCTAATAGTGCCACTCCTGGGCCAAGCATATACAAACCATCATAGTAGGGGTGTGTGTGTGTGTGTGTGTGTGTGTGTGTGTCTAGGTCAGAGGTTGATATGGGATGTCTTCTCTCACTCTTCATCTTATTGAGACAAGGTCTCTCACTGAACCTGAAGATCATTTGTTTGGCTACAGCCTCCTGAACCTTCTATATGATGTCCCACTTCCTCCCTGGAGCCCCTGACAGATCACTTTGACATCTGCTGCATGTCTCATGCCTCCCCGAGTCCTCTCAGCCTTAACTTCATGAGTCTGTTAAACTCCCTAATTCTCTTCCTAGTGTCTTCCCTAGTGCAAGCATGCTGGTGAGTCTCTACAGACCTTCCAGGCTGTTCTCCAGCTCTCCCTGTGGAGACAATGTCTCAGCTCCCACCCTCTGGGCTTCTGTTTAGGTCCAGCCAGTGGGGAGCATTGGTAAGGGCCCAGGATGTTTGAGGAGAGATGGTGGGCTGAGGAGAGCACAAGGTTATTCATTTATTTCTTACCAAAGGACTAGCAGGGCAGAATCAGTGCCCCCCAGTCAAGGCCATGGCTTCTGTCTCTCTCCACAGAGGGGATTCTAGTCACCCCCTGCCTTACCTCTGCAGTCCTCGGAGCGATGGCTTTCCCCACCCTATAGCAGCTTCATGCTGTCACCTGGGTTAGTCCTGTTCACTCACACCTGAGAGAGGATGCTTATCCATCTGTAATAAGTTTCTGACTACAATGAGCAATCTGCTTCCAGCAGGGACCTGACTGGCAAGTTTCTACCTTGACTCCTGTAAGATGGAGAGCAGAATGTTCTGAAGCAAGCTGTAAGCATGTCCTCTCCTGCTCAGGGACCTTGGGTAGGCTCCCTGCCTCTCCCTTCCTCCTCCTCCTCCCATACCCCTCCTCCAGGCCTCTGTTGAGCTCCACATCCTATAGATGGAGCCCATCCTGTCTGGATGAAGAAGTTTTCATAGACTTCTGCTGTCCCTTCATGCCTTTTGTTGCAGATCTCCAGGTTGCCGCCCCTATGGGAGCACAGGTGAGACGGATTGACCCACCCTGCCAGTCCCACCTCCAAGTGGTGCCGGCTGATGACATGGCACCCACGTGCCTCACCTGATTTGAGGCCCAAGGTCCAGGGGAGCAGACACATAGAGGCACTGTTCTGTCTCTTTCTCCAGCTCTTGGCCCCTTAGGATAGCCAAATGCAGGGTGACAGCAGAGTTGAGCGGTGGCAGACAGAAGGTATGGAGCACCAGCAGCCTCTGGTCTGTGTGGAGCAGCTGCCTCTCTACACAGGCATTCCACTGAGCCCAGCAACGTCCTGAGTGAGATGGGAAAACACTTGTACAGCATCCCTGACCCTAACATACTGTGGACTTTCTGGTTTAGCAAAGCTTCAGTTAATGGTTTTGGTCCATTGACACAGGGTCTGGATGCCCATCCCAGGCTAGCCTCAAATTCCTGGTCTTTTTGCTTCTGCCTCCTGATTGCCAGGGTTACAGGGATACGCCATGCCCAACCTCCAGTTGTCCCATTTTGTGTGTGTGTGTGTGTGTGTGTGTGTGTGTGTGTGTGTTATTGTAGGTTAGAAGGGAATGATTGATCCTCTCAGAGGAGGACTGTCTGGTCATGGATCTTATCTGGATTTGCCAGTGGATGGTGTCAATGAACAAAGCAACCTGGCTTTTAGGTTTTGCTACTGCTGTTAAATCCCCCCATGCCCCTGTCACACATGTTCAGGAACACCATCTCTCCTTGGTTTGCTGTTGCCTCTATACCCATGTCTGAGGTTTACATTGTGGCACACACGGGCAGACAGTGTCAGGCTGGAGTTGTGTCCAAAGAAGAGAGAACTGACAAGCTTGCCTGACAATGCTCTCTCATACCACCTACCACAGGACCAGTGGAAGTCCAAGCCCGGATCATCCTCTGGCCAGCCCAGTGTGACTTCTGTGAAAGGGTCCATGTACAGTTCAGGCTCAGCGAACACCTTCATGTCCTGTTTGTGTCCCTGCGGAGGAAGGTACCCCCAGGGATAGAACAGCTTCACTATAGAGTGCTGCCGCCAACCTTCCCCCAACCCCAGAGCAGTGCATGCTGACAGTGGCCACAGGGTGAGGCTAAGAGTTTTGGATGGTGGTCTGTTCTCAGGTTTCCCTTGGGAGGCATGGTGTCCCTTCCTAAGACTCACTGGGTACATAGCTTTATCTCCAGAGAAGGCTTAGGACTTACTGTGCAGTTGCCTGCATGGATAGAGGCCATTCTGGACCAGGCTCTGTGCTGATGATGGGGGACATGGTAACATAGACCCAACTGCTACCTTTAAGAGACATTAATGCACATTTAACACTCAGAGTGCCACCTGTGCTTCCTTCGAGGGGATCCAATTAGAGGAAGCAGGAGAATGTGGAAGGTAGAGGCAACTGGTTGAGAATATAGGCCTTGAGGGATTCGGGGAGAGGTGGCTCAGTTAGTAAGGTCTTTGCTTTGCAAGTGCAAGTACAATGATGTGAAGTCACCAAGGGCGGTGACACGTGCTGTAATCCCACCTTGGAAAGATTAGATGAATAGATTTCTGAGCTCACTGGTAAGCCAGACTAGACTACTGATGAGCTCCAGGATAATGAGAGACCCTGCCTACAAAACAAGACCAAGGTAGATGGCTCTTAGGGAACATGTACACACGAAGAAAGGAAACTAAAAGGAATATAAGGCTTAGGGCCAGCCTAGTCTCAGAGTGCACCCTGAGCCTGTGTCCTCCAGCCATGTTGAGTCTCTGTGTGTTTGTCCCTCTGAGGACTTGCTTGCATCTGACACCCATGGTTGCCACAGAGATAGGGAAGCTCCCCTGTGGGACTGGCTCCAAGAAGCGTCAGAAGGAAGAGGAGACACTGGTAGTTAGGCAACCATGGAGAGCGTGTCGGCTCTAGAAGAGGAATCAGTAGACCCCGAAGTGGATTCTGAAAGAAATTGCTGATGGGACCAGTTAAACAACTGATCTATGGGTCCTCTTGCTAGAGCCTTGACCCAGAATCACACAAGGCTACAGTGGGATTCAACCTTTGATGGCCTGTGTGTGTCATGAGCGTGTGGAGGTCAGGGGACATCCCAGGTGTCAGTGCTTGCTTTCTATGGCTCTTATACCACACAGGCTCTTATTTTCCACTGTATATGCCTGGCTAACTGACCTTTGTGCTCCTGGGAATTCTCAGGTCTCCACTTCCGATCTTGTTGGGGCATCGGGACTGATTACAGGTGCTTGCTATCATGTTCAGCTTACACTGCGAAGCAAGAGCTTTACCCACTGAGCCACCCTCTCCGTCTTCATAATGCCTTCTAAACACACCTGTGAGTACACACTCTGATACCTGCTATTGGTCTACCTGGGTCCTACCAGACACACAACTCTCAGTTCTTTCCTTTCATCTGTCTATCTCTAAGCTTTGTAAAGGCAGAGAGCACACTTGCCTTTTCAACATCAATACTTTAGCCTCTAAACATCAATTTACATGGCAGGTGCACTGTGGGTCTTTGTTATCGGCAACCACCTGCACAGTGTTGAGGAAAGGGAACTGAAGACCCTGGCATAAACATTAAGGAATTGGAGCTTGTTTCTTCAACTTAGCACTAACAACAGCTATGAATTTCCCTCTGAGAACTGCTTTAGCTGCAGCCCACAGATGTGGATCAATTGTATTGCCATTATAGTTTTAGTTAGAAATATCTTCTAATTTCTATGATTTCTTGTTTTGCCTATTAATTTTTTTTATAGAAGTGTGCTATTTTCTTCCTAAGGCCTACCTACACAACCCAAGGTCATATTGCTTTACACCTTAGCCCTATGGTGGTTAGAGAACATGCTTTTCGGCTTTTTTTCCAAATGGAAGAAAGTTTGGGGACCCTGTCAGTACCCTAAACTCAAAACTTCAAGGAGAGTGTTTGGATATTGTTTCCTTGTGAAGTTAAATGCTTTAAAGATGCTCACGTTCTTTGCTTCAGCATTTATTCCAGACGGTTCTTGGAGGCTGGAAGGGGCTGTGAACATAATGAGAACAAGAATTAAGCTTTGGTAGAAAACATTATAAGACATAAAGGTGGAGTCATGTAAGCATCAGGGCATGTACTCAAGGTCCCAGCTATGGAGGAGAAGTGGTTGGGGCAGCAGGAGGAATGGGTGAGCCTAGAGTTTGTGGTAAGTCTAGACAATAGAATAAGAACCTTCTCAAACACATAAACAAACAAACGAATATGAAAAAAAAAACCGAAAGAGATCATGTTGAAGATGTCCCAAGATGTCTACCATTCAGGCAACAGGGACACAGATAACAAGGTCCCGTGGGTGACAGATGTTCAGCTGCCTCACCTGATTCTTGCCTGAGCGCTAGGGTTCTGACCTCAGGCATCTGCACAGCAAGCTCTTGCCCTGCAGAGCCATCCCTCAGACCTCCTCTTCTGGACTTTTGCTATTGTTTTTGCACCACGGGGGTAGAGTGCAGGGTTTCTGTGTGCTAAGGAAGGACTCCACCACTGAGCCACACCCACAGGCCATCCCAGGAAATGGCGAAGAAAACATCAGCCCACCTCCTACACTCCAGATGGTCTCTAGATTATAATGCTTACTATAATGTGAACATATATATGGTCTGAGCACTGTGCTGTGCGGTTCAGGGAGCCATGGCAGAAAGCACGGCTGAGCACATTCAGTGTAGAACTTTCATGATACTTTCTGCAACTGTGTCTTCAGAGCACCCAGAAGACTGTGGACCGGACTCCGTGTCCACAGCCCTATTTGAAGGGCTTCTCACTAGACCCCAGGCAGGCTCAGTGTCCTAGACTCCTAAGAGTACAAACACCTTGCCTGTGACCGTGATGTTCCCGATGTCCAGGCTCAGGTCTGAGAAAGCGTTCCGCACATGCACGGTGACCAGGAAGGTGCCTGCAATGCAAGGGGGAAGAGTCACTGGCATTGTCACAAATTCCATGACACAGTGGAGACAGCTCTCCCTAGGTATGCCTGTCTGGCAGCCTTGACTGCATCCCTGGAATATCTCAGGCTCTATGCACTTACAAGTCCTACTATATACCAGGCCTGGGGAAAGACTCTGGGTGACACGGGTGAAGGTACACTACATGGAGACATAGCGGCCTTGGGGTGGGATATGGTGTGAGCTGAAAGTGGAACAGGGCTACCCTTCAAAGGATGAGAAGGTTCTTTGAGGCTGGAGAACTCCATAGGCGGGTTCCATACTCATGCCCTATGGGATCAGCCTATGAAAGATGGGGAATAGAGAGGGTGGGAATAAGCGAATGGATGTCTGTCTGCTTCTGGGAAATACAGTGGACTAACCCCCAGTAAGAACTATCTATGGTCCAGGCACAGGCCTTCAGGAGAAGGATGGTGAGGGAGTTGGGACAGGTCAGGAGAGGAAGATGCTGTGTACATGCAGCCAGCTGAAGGGGAGGCACAGCCCTCATCATCCTGCGGGTTGTAGTCTGAGGGGCCCAGCAGATGGTCTCAGGAGCCCACAAAGGCTACTACCAGAGCCAATTTCAAACATGTCCACCAAGGGCGGAGTCCTGACCCTGCTCCCTTTGTGTCCTCCCTCTTACCGGAGAAGCCTAGATCATCTCGCCTCAGGGAGGAAAAAAAGTCTGTTAATCTAAAACTGAGCAAAAAGCCAGTAGACTGGTCCAGATTTTACTAGATAAAAGGGGATAGACTTCAACGAGTAGTTTCAAGGGGAGCAGAGGGAGACAAAGCCAGCAGGTGTGTCCAAACTTAGGGCATGGGGACATGATGTCATCCACAGAGTCCAATGCAAGAACATAGCAACTGGGCTACCATAAATAAGCGAAATAAATACATGACTAAATAAGTCTTATAATGTTTTAAATAAGTTTACAAGTTTATGTTGGACCACATTCATATCTATCCTGGGATACACATGGCTCATGGGGCACGGATATGTCTGTCAGTTGTCATGGGTATTAAAGCCCCAGGGTGATGTGTAGTTTTCATTTTCCCACCCTTTGGCTTCTTCCTGTTCCAAGCAAGACTCTTGGAGAAGGGGGTGGGGAAGGAATCTCTTCCAATGCTGGAAGAGAAGGCTGTGGGTCTTGGGCAGTGCTTAGCAAAGCCCCCGGTGGCTCTCTCTTGTGCAATCTTTGTTCTCTCAGCAGACCTTTGGCAGAAGGCCTGAGACCCTCATACCTGCCTAGTGTCACCTCTTTCCTGGCGCCCCTCCGAGCCCCAGGGGAACGAAATCAGAAATATAGAAGGTGGGGGTGGGTGGGTGTGCCAGGGGAAGCTGCCAGCCCCGGTACCTTCAGCAGGAACGGCCACGTGGTAGTTCCCAGATGACTGTCCAGTACTCTCCTCCTTCTGGGAGAAGTTCGCGTTGAGTCCTGCCACCTCGAAGGTCAGCTCCTCCAGGGTACCACGAGCCACTGAGACATTGACTAACAAGTCCCACCCGAGTTCCACGCGGTCAGAAGCCCAGGAGGCCCGCAGCCCCGACAGCAGCTCCACAAAGCACACAGTGAAGTTTCCAGAAGGGGCAGAGGCGGTACTATTGCTGACAGCTTGGATCTTCAGGCGGTGCCTTCCAGGGCCCAGCAGCTCCTGGATTTCTCTGTCCAGGGTCAGATTGTAAAGCTGCGAGCCCCTCCAGGTGGTGAACTCAGCCAGAGTTCTATTACCCGAAAGCAGAGCGTAAGTCACCCTGGCTCCTAGGGGGTGGAAGGGAAATTTAAGAAGCCTGTTACCAATTGTGCAGCTAGCATTCTAAGATAGTTCAGGCTGAGAGTTCTGATGTCAAATTCTGCAGCAGACATAGATATGGGTTCAAAGAAATACATGAAGACAGACCACCGTGCTAAATGCTAACTGTAATTATTTTTTGAGTTTTGGTTTAATAAGTGATTTTTTTTATTTTTATTTTTTACTTTCTGGATCCTCTTTGATCATTTTTTTAATATTGTTTGTTTGGTTGGTTTTGAGATAGGGTCTAGTGTAGCCCCATATCCTTGACTTCACTATGTAGCAGAAGCTAGCCTTGAATTCTTGATTTTCCTGTCTGAACCTCTCATGAATCAGTATTACAGGCAAGCACCACTGTGCTCAGTCTGGAGATCAAGCCCAGGGTTTCCTGAACCTCATGTACTCTTCCAACTGAGCCACAGCTGCAGCCCCGTTGCTATTTATTTACACCCTTGAACCCAGAAGTTTGTAGCAAATGCTTAGAACATCCCTATGATAGCCCCCACACCCCAAAACTGAAAAAGAGGTATCTTGGGGGGGTGGCGCTCAAGAATTTTGAAGCAGAATTACGAACTTCAAACATTGTTTTCAGCCAAAATAGATGAAGGTGTTTCTTTTTTTTTTTTAAAGATTTATTTATTTATTATTATATGTAAATACACTGTAGCTGTCTTCAGACACACCAGAAGAGGGCATCAGATCTCATGATGGGTGGTTGTGAGCCACCATGTGGTTTGCTGGGACTTGAACTCAGGACCTTCGGAAGAACAGTCAGTGCTCTTAACCGCTGAGCCATCTCTCCAGCCCTGAAGGTGTTTCTTCCAACATCCACTGATGACCCCCAGGACAGGTAAATCTCTATGTTGTTTTTTTTGTTGTTGTTTATTTGTTTGTTTTGTTTTGTTTTTTGAGACAGGGTTTCTCTGTGTAGCCCTGGCTGTCCTGGAACTCACTCTGTAGACCAGGCTGGCCTCAAACTCAGGAATCTGCCTACCTCTGTCTCCCAAGTGCTGGGATTAAAGACGTGCGCTACCACTGCCCAGCCAGGTAAATCTCTATGAAATTCAACCTGTTTCCCACAAAGTGGGGTCTCTCTTGCAGGCTGCAGATGACTGTCCTAGCTGGATGCCAAATACTGTTGTTGGTTGAAAATGTGTGTATGTAACCAGATGATATTCTTTCTAGTAGAAGCCACACCAAATACATTTCTTGTTTGGATGCTGATGAAAAGAAAGCGGGGGGTGGGGAGGGAGGTAAAGGGGAGGAGGGGAAGGAAGAAGACATACTGATGGTGGTGGTGGTGATGATGGTGGTGGTGGTGATGGTGATGATGGTGATGATGATGATGGGATAATGGTGATGATGGTAATGATGATCATTTGGTGATGATGGTGATAGCCTAAATTCCTACAGGAGCAGGGCCATTCACTTTCATGGGTATCCCTGCCTCCTTGACAAAGCTCTTTGACTTGGCAAAGAGCTGACACACAATTATATTTGTAGGAAGACTAATTAGATCAACGAAAGATTATTTTACTCTACTCTGGTTGCCCATACCAGTCCGTTAGGCAACAGGCACACAGGAACAGGAAGGAATCTCATGAGTGCCGTGTCAGAGCCCCATCACAATTTCATTAAGACGATCAGAGTGAAGGATGTCATACTGAGTCAGATCCTTCTTCATTTGATGGTCACCACTGTCATCACCACCACCACCATCATCATCACCATCATCACCACCCCCATCAACTCCGTCATCATTACGCCATCACCACCAACATCCCCCACAGCACCATCACCATCACTGCATAATTTATGTCAACAGGGCTCCATTCAGAGCTCTAACTGGGCTGCACTTTGTCGGGAAAGGTTGCTGTGGATAAGGCAGGGGTGGGAAGGGAGCTCTCTGTGGACCAAAGCGGTGCTACTTAAAATATCGATGGGCACTATCCAAGCTCCACGATAGATGTGCTGAGGAGTAATGGATCCTGTGGGCACAGTTAGAGTGATCTCTGTAATAAATTAGAACGGAAGCTGTAACCAATCATCATGGAAGCCTTGGCTAATCAAGGCAGATGCAGGAACCAATCAGAATGGCCTCTGGCTTAACTAGAAGACACTATGTCCAATCAGAGTGTAGCCTCCCTAGAACTGTGGATAGGCTTGTATCGTGTGTTTATCTCCTGATTTCCGGGCCTCATGGCCAAAGGATGGCGCTATGCTCGTGGTCAGCACTGGCTGTGTGTTGTGGCAGCCCCTCCCATTCCCACCCCTTTCTATTGAAATTCCCTCCAGGGGGAAGTGGTATGGAGGGCCAGTGTTTCAGATAGGATTGTGGACATGCGGAAAGAGCCTTGGGAAAGAGCCATGAGGGTTATTGCTGGCTCACTAACCTTTTAGCTTGGAGTGGATTAATGTGGCGTCTATCCTGAGTGGGCCATCATAGGTCAAGCACTTAGCCCTGAAGATGCCACGGGTGTTAAATAAATGAACACAAGGAAACTAAGAAGCTAAAGCTTCAGGTTAGCTGAATAGATTTGGAGGAGGCAAATCCCCCCATGCGCCTCCACCTTCTCCATCCTTCAGACTCACCTCCATCCAGATCCACTTGAATCCACAGGGGTTCCCCAAAGACAGCTTGACAGAGAAGGCTGGCTCCAGATCCAGACAGGCCAGCGCACCCAGTGACACGGGGCGTCTCCACCTTCTCTCGAATTATCACTTGCCTCTGAGCGGTCACGTGCCACTCACTGGTTGTACACTCAGCAAACACTGTGAACTCCCCAGGAGAGGTGAACTGGTGGGTCACGTTGCTGGACACACTGTGGAGGAGCGAGTGTTGAACGAGCACAGCTTTAACAATCATGCATGAGTTCACAACTCCCCGTGCTCCAAAGGCAAGATGGCGGCAGCAGGGGTTGGGGGATGGGGGTGGGGTGGGATGGGATAGCATGTAGTGCAGTGGGGAGAGGTTTTGCCTAGCATGGATGTTGCTCGGAATTTGATCTCCAGCTCTCCATTAACTGACTATGCGATGCATATCTGTGGTCCCAGCCCCCAGCAGGAGGAGGCAGAAGATTAGAAGTTCAAGGCCATCCACTGCTACATAGTGACTTTTGAGGCTAGTATAGATGGTCTCAAATAAATAAATAAATAAATAAATAAACAAATAAATAAATAAAAGTTTGACAGAGGAAAGAAAAAGATGTCACATAGCACACCCTGTTCTCTATGTCAGGGGAGGTCACACTATGACAATTCAACATCGGATCAGGAATAGCATGGTCAGCTGCTGGCCCTTTGAAAACAATTACTTATTTGTGTGTGCATATGTGTGTGTGTGTGTGTGTGTGTGTACACAAATGTACCTTTGTGTGCGGGTGTATGGAGGCCAGAGGTCAACCTTGGGTGATCTTCTTCAGGAGTCCAGTGAACTCCAGGGATCCTCCTGTCTCAGCCCTCCTAGTCCTGGGATTACAATGCATGCCACCATGCCCGACTTTTTATGTGGATGCTGGGGATGGAACTCAGCTCTTCCTGCCTACACTGCAGGATCTCTACTGGCTGAGCTGTCTCTCCAGCCTCTGAGAGTTCTTTTCTGATACCAATCACCTCCCATCCGGTTCAGGTAACCCCTACTCTGGGCCTTCCTATTTTGATTTAGAGCATCCTCAGAGTGTCTGGTAGACTATAAATGCCGTGGAAATGGATACTGTGCTATATTTTCTGGTTTGTGAGATCTTTGTTGTATTTTTAGACAAGGTCTAATGTAGTTCCGGCCTTGAAATTCTAGTCCTCCTGCCTCCACCTCCCAAGTGCTGGAATCCCAGGGGTGTGCTGCGGGTATATCTGGAGGCAGAGGTCAACCTTGAGTATTGTTCCTCGGATCTTTGTCTTCCTCGCCGCTCGTTTGTTTTTGGAACAGGGTTTCCCTGCATATCTCTGGCTGGCCTGGAACTTGCTCTGTAAACCAGCGTGGCCCTAAAGTCACAATGATCTACCTCTCCTGGGTGCAGGGTCTAAAGGTATGCACAACCATGCCCAGCCACCTTGCTTTAGACAGGGTCTCTCTCTGTTACCTGAAACTCTCCAATTCAGCCTGGCTGGGAACTAGTGAGCTCCAGGGATCCACCTGTCTCTGCCTTCTCAGCGCTGGATTACAAGAGTGCATCACTATGGCCAGTTTTCTCACCTTGGTCCTGGGGATCAAACTTAGGTCCTCATGCTTGCATAGCAAGCCACCTCTCCTGTCCCTTGGCAACAGCACTAACCTCACAGATCACATGCTTCCCCAGGCTAAAGGGTTGTCTTCTCTCCTTTGTATCAGATGGCCCAGTTCCCCTAAGAGCCTTAGTTGAATGTATCTCTGGGAATCCCTTGAGATGAAGGGAGATGCTTCACTCCAAGGGCACACTGTGCTCCCAGGCATATCCCCCATCTATTGGTGGCTCAGGGCCAGTGTGTGGATGATAGTCCTCCTGACTGAGAGCTACACAAGCCCAGGGACCCTGTGGGATCAGCAGTGTCTGCTATGGCATTCCACTTTGACCTCACCCTTTAGTCTGTCTCAGCATCCTCCTCCTCTTCCTCCTCCTGTTCCCATCAGTATCCAGTCCTTGGTAGCTACCCACCTTCCTCTCCCAGGAACAGTCTCCTTAGACAGGCAAGCATCAACAGCTTTTCCTGGGCAGGGCACTGTTGAGCTTTCTGGAATCTCTCCACTGCCCTCATACCCATGAGTACAAGAGGGAATGAGCATTTTGCAGGGTATGACCTGCTTCTTCAGGTCCAGGCCAGTCCCTCCCCTAGATCAGACTTTCTCAACTTGTGGGTCACAACCCCTTTGGAGTGGATTGACCCTTTCAGAAGGGTCACTTTTTTAAAAAAATTTTTTTAAAGATTTATTTATTTTATTTATATGAGTACAGTGTAGCTGTACAGATGGTTGTGAGCCACCACGTGGTTGCTGGGATTTGAACTCAGGACCTCCGGAAGAGCAGTCAATGCTCATAACAGCTGAGCCATCTGACCAGCCCTCAAAAGGGTCACTTAAGACTATGAGAAAACACAAATATAACCGGGCAGTAGTGGCGAATGCCTTTAATCCCAGCACTTGGGAGGCAGAGGCAGGCGGATTTCTGAGTTCCAGGCCAGCCTGGTCTACAGTGTGAGTTCCAGGACAGCCAGGGCTACACAGAGAAACCCTGTCTTGAAAAAAAAAAAAAAAAAAAAAACCAAAAGCACAGATATTTACATTACGATTCATGACAGTACCAAAATTACAGTTATAAAGTAACTTATAAAGCAACGATGAAAGTAACCGTATGGTTGGGAGTCACCACGGCATGTGGAGCTGTATGAATGGGCCACAGCATTAGGAAGGTTAGAACCACTGCCCTAGACTGTCTGCTTCTGCACCCAAATCCAAAAGACGGTAGCTTTGGACTTCTTCCCAACTACCAAATTCCTCAGTGCTTCCCAGTGGCCTGTGTGCACCTAGTTCTCCCACAAGTCTTGTGTTGCCCTGAAATTAGCATTTTCCAAACAAGACTGTCATTTCAAAACAGCCTGGGTATCAAGGCAACTCCTGGTGGGGACAGAAGAACAGTCAATCCCAAGTCCTGCCTGTAGGGGGCACATGTTACCCAATTCTGGGTTTGGACAAGGTAGGCCTTATATAAATTATTCCATAAGACCCATAATACAATCTCAGATATGCAGAGGCTTTTCCAAGATGGAGAAAGAAAACAGCCTGATGTATGCATGAACAGGGACATCAAATGCAAGGGGAAAGGGGTGCTTCTAAGGAGAGCCTTCTTTTTTTTTAATTTATTTTTTTATTAGATATTTTCTTTATTTACATTTCAAATGATATCCCCTTTCCCGGTTTCCCCTCTGAAGAAAACCCCTATCCCTCCCCCTCCCTCTGCTCACCAACCCACCCTCTCCCACTTCCTGGGCCTGGTATTCCCCTGCACTGGGGCATAGAACCTTCACAGGACCAAGGGCCTCTCCTCCCATCGATGACCGACTAGGCCATCCTAGGAGAGCCTGCTGATTCATCAGGCTGGTTCTCTACAAGGTTGTGTTGGTATCCATGGTAGGAATTGGGTCCAGTTTTAAAGCTTCTACCTCTTAGACTAACAAGTAGCTAAGCACAACTAGAAGTTTATAGTTTACTGGTCGAGCACCAACTTAGCATGCATGAGACCCTAGGTTCAAACCCCAACATTGCAAAAAGTCAAACAAGTAAGGGGGCTGGGGATGTGACAGCTCATACTTATAATCCAAGTACTTGGTATGAGGCAAAAGGGTAAGAAGTTCAAGGCCAGCCTGGGATATGTAGCAAGTATGGAATGAGATTCTATCTAGAAGAGAGAGAGAGAGGCAGACAGACAGAAAAAGGGGGGAGTGCTCAGTGAGTGAGCTTGATGTCAGGCCTGATGGTCTGAGTTCCATTGTCAGAACTCACATGGTGGGAGATTTCTGCCTCCTTAAAGTTGTCTTCTGACCTCTACTCATGCATTTGGCACAAGTGTGGCACCCTATTTCTTTATTTTATTTCTTTAGAAAGAAGAAATAAAAACAAAGGGAAGAAGGAGGGAAGGTGGGAAGACAGGGAGTTAAGCACAATGACTTTTGCGCAGTATGGCTTCTGCATAATTAAAAAAAATTCATGCTGTTATCCATGCTGCAGGTGGGGTGCTAATGCTGCTAGCAAAGCCAAGAATGCATGACAAGGGGCCGTCCCGAGGTGAATAGAAATGACAGAAGTGGCTGGGTGATTTCAGGGTTCAATGGATTGTTAAAACAGAGGAAATTGGCTCACTGGGGTGGGGTGAGGGTGGCGGGGCATGGTGTCATCTATTTCTCCTGAAACAGAAAAAAATGCTGGTGACCTTTGCTTAGAGCCGCTGCCCAAATAGGAGTCAGGGAGAAAGGGTTGCTTATGTGTTGGGGTGTTGCACGCATATGTACATGCATGTACATGTGTGTATGGGAGGGAACATGTAGAGGTTAGAAGAAAACTTGAAATGTCATTCCTTGGGTCTTGCACACCTTTAAAATTATTTATTTATACCAGAGGTGTCTCTCATTAACCTAGACCTCATCAAGTAGGCTGGCCGGCTGGCCAGCGAGCCCTAAGGGGACCTTCTTGTTTCTGCTTCCACACCACTGGGCAGGCAGGGTAGACCACTGTGCTTGGTGGGGTTTTGTTTTATTTTGGTTGGCTTTATTTTTTCCTGTTTTTTCGAGACAGGGTTTCTCTGTGTAGCCCTGGCTGTCCTGGAACTCACTCTGCAGACCAGGCTAGCCTAGCCTCGAACTCAGAAATCCGCCTGCCT
>NW_022196905.1:255420930-255443715 GCF_008632895.1 Mastomys coucha
GCTGCTTCCATGCCAACTTGGCACAAGCTAGAGTCATCAGAGAAGGAAGGAGCCTCAGCTGAGGAAATTCCTCCATGAGATACAGCTGGAAGGCATTTTCTCAAGTAGTGATCAAGGGGGGAGGGCCCAGCCCATGGCCAGTGGTGGCATCTCTGGGCTGGTGGTCCTGGGTTCTATAAGAAAGCAGGTTGAGCCTGATAGTGGTGGTGCATGCCTTTAATCCCAGCGCTTGGGAGGCAGAGGCAGGCGGATTTCTGAGTTCGAGGCCAGCCTGGTCTATACAGAGTGAGTTCCAGGACAACCAGGGCAAACCAAAACAAACAAAAAAAAAAAAAAAGAAAGAAAGAAAGAAAAGAAAAGAAAAGAAAGAAAAAAAGCAGCAGGTTGAGCAAGCCATGGGAAGCAAGCCAGTAAGCAGCACCTCTCCACGCCCTCTGCATCAGCTTGTGCCTCTAGGTTCTTGCCCTGCTTGAGTTCCTGCCCTGACATCCTCCAATGATGAACCATACTGTGCAAGTGTGAGCCGAATTAACCCTTTCCTCCCTGACTTGCTTCTTGATCACGGTGTCTCATTGCAGCAATAGAAACCCTGACTAAGACACCAGCCCTGTCATCTTGTTCTCAAGGACAAAGCCATTGAGGCTTGGAGCAGTACGACATGGTCCAAGGAACACAGACAGGGTGGCAGAACTGTGATGGGAAAGGACTGTGTGACCAAGCTCAGGTGGCCGGAGACCAGGTGAAGGTGACGCAGAGTGCAGCGGTGGCACCTAAGCACACAGCCTGGCACCATCCTAGGGCAGAGCTGCTGGTCCACTTTGACAGAAGAAAAATCCCAATAGCACTCCTAACATTTGACTCTCAGTTCTAGATCCCTCGCTGAATCCAGCCCAGGCCAGCTTGTGGAATGGTGAGCAGCTCATGCCCTCAGCTGACATCTAGTCAGCCATGGGACATGTGAGAGAGGGAGGCCTTCCTTGTCCAGTCACCCGCAGGGTCAGCCCAGCCAGGAAATCCAGCCAGCCATCCCCAGAGCTGTGAGAAATGAGAAGTACATTGGGTTTGGGGGGGGGGGGTAACTTCTTATACAGCAAAAGCTGACTGATACAACCTGCCTTAATAAGGATCAGAGATCACTCTTACCTGGGAGGGTAGTAGGGGTCAAAAGTATGGCCGTCTCCCATGCTGAGTACACAGGACAGGTTTCCAGTGTAGGGAGAAAGGAGCCACATCAGGGAGATGGTGACATTGTCTAAGATGAAGCTCTTGTGGGGCGCCACCAGCCGCAGACCTGCAGACCCAAGCGTGATGTTTTGTGAATTTGTGAACCAGTGATGTTTGTTTCTGCTTAAGACTCACATCCTTCTACCCATGTAGCCATTACTTTTATATAAGGCATTTAAAGTTTATTATAGGTTTACTAGTTTAGTTTAGTTTAGTTTAGTTTAGTTTGAGTCTCTTTATATAGCCCTAGCTGACCTGGAACTCACTGTGTAGACCAGGCTAGCTCCAAACTCACAGAGATCCACCTGCCTCTGCCTCCTGATTAGTTTTACTTTTGAGAGATCTATTTGTTTGTTTATTTACTTATTGTGTGTGGCACATACATGAACATGTATGTATGTGTATGTGAAGGTTAAAGGACAACCTGGAAGAGTCAACTCTCTCTTTGCACCATGCAGGCCTCAGGGATGGATCTCAGGTCATCTGGCCACAAGAGCCTCTACTGCTGAGCCATCTATCTGGCCTTTTAAATGCTTTTTATTTTTATTTTATTTATTTTATTTATTTTTTTAGACAGGATCTATATATCTTCGCCCTCAAATACAAAACGCAGTTTCAGATGACCTTGAACTGAGCCTCCTGCCTCTGCCTTGGGAATGCTGAGATTACACGCATGCCTAGATATATGTGGTGTTGGGGATCAAACCCAGGACCTCTCACATACAAGGTGGGTCCCTGAAAACACACACATCCCTCGAGACCCCTGTTCTGATGACTAGTGGCGGTCATTGTCACCATAATCCAGGATTGCTTCATAGAGAGAGCTACAGGCACACAAACACACCCAAACATGCATGTTCTTCTTCTATCTACACAGATGGACAGATGGTGCGGGCCATGTTTGCTATCCATCACCGTGCCCTTTTAACCTAATGCATCACAGAGCATTGGTCTGTGGCAGTCCTAGAGTTGTGCTCTTCTGTTTAACAGCTTCCTAATATACCTTAATTTACGTAACTGGGACACCGGTTATCCAAGTCTATTTTATAATGGCTAAAACTACTAACACTAGCAAACAACCCTACCCCCCCACAAACACACAAAAACAAAACCTTCCTTTATGAAAATCTAATTGGCTAAAGGTGGCATATGAGTCTCTGTAAGATGGTTCCTATTAAACACTGTAAGCCTTGAACTTCAAAAGCTGGGGTGGGGTGGGGTAGGTTGAGACAAGCAGAAATAGCTGGGGCTCCACACAGCCCTGGGCAAACCTGTGCACTGCAGCTTTCCCGTGCCTGGACGCTAAATTGGAAGTGAGAGCGTCTCCGGTTCAGGTACCACCACCTCACACTCTCACCCCAGCTATGAGGGAGTGCTCAGGGTGAAGCTGGGACCAGTAAGGGATGCTGAGAGTGCAGCTGGGACCTCTGGTCCGTCTTTGTGAGTCAGAGGACAGTTCTAATCAGAACACCCTGGTTCACAGGGACAGGATGAAATGTGGTTGCCACACCCTCCTCTGCCCTAAGCCACACACTTCAGTGACACACCGCGGTTGACAGATCTCCAAAAGACACACTTTGTCTGCTTAGCAAAGCCACCAAAGTTGGGGCCAAGGCATATAACCTGCTCCTCCCACACAATAAGAGAGGGAGAATCGTCCCTGGTTTTGCTTCACCCAGACACAGCCAGCAAACGAATGCCACTGGTAAAGCCTGTTGGCTGCCACCCTCCCCTTTCTGTGCCTGTCCCATAGCCTCCACTCTCGGCACGATGTCCCTGAGAACCTTTCCCCCTTCCTCCCACCCCACCACAATGATTCATCTTTTCCCCTCAGGTCCTTATGGCTCATGCCCTGGGCAGAAGTTGCTTTTCTGAGTCATTTGTCACAGGATGGCACAGTGCGCTGTCTCACCCTTAAGGGAAGTTGGCGTACCGTACTCTTTGTAGGAAAGTGAATTAATGCAACTCTTCAGGAAGGTAATTTAGTGCTGCCTAGCGGCACTTAAAACGCACTTAGCTCACTACGAGCAATTTCTTCTCTGAAAAGAATCCCAGGTTTATGTCAAGATAGGTGTGCATTGTGGCTGTAGCCTATACAGCACTGAGTCCAAGCAGCATTCTGCCACAGGGTAGGGAGAGTCTCATAGGGCCTTATCCTTCTCTAGGGAGCCATGGGCAGTGGAGGACTGCTGGCGGAGGGGTTCCCTACCTCCAGTGTGGTATGGCCACTGCTGAGGTGCCCATTCTTCAGTGGACAGTGCCACAGCCATGCTCACACCCAAGACCCTGGCTAAACTCTGGGTCACAGAGCCAATCCATTCCTCCTTCCAAAAGGTAAGGAAGTGACTTAGAGATGTGTCCGGGATATATTATAAATGAAAAAGAAGAGACGGGCTGTAGATTAATATGGTTCATATGGTTATGTTTTAGTTCAGAATGTATATATATATATATTCACTCATAGCCATGTCTGCAAACAGTTTTAAAAGTAGAGAGAAAAAATGTCCTCTTAATATTAGTAGCATTTCCTTAGGGGAATGGGGCTGTCACGATGAAGGGGAAGACTCTCCCTTCTTTATCATGACATTTTTACAAATGGTGATAGTGTGGATTATTTCATGACTTTTAGGGTTTTAGTCTTAGGGCTGGAGAGATGGTTCAGTGGTTAGGTATGCTTGTTGCTCTTGCAGAGGATCTAGGTTCAGTTCCCAGCTCCCTCATGGAGGCTCACAGCATCTGTAACTCCAGTGCTAGAGGATCCATTGCCCTCTTCTGACCTCTGCAGGCACCACATTCATGTTACACCCATACATATAAGCAGGCAAAGCATTTATGCATATAAAATAAAAATATTTTTAAAAGAAATGGCTCCAAGAGAGCTGGTCAGGATGCATACACACACACACACACACACACACACACACACACACACACACATATGCATGCCAGGAATCGGGGATGTCTGGCTACAGGGAAGCTGTTGTAGGGAAAGTGTCACCTGGGGAGGAGAATTAATTTCAGGCTGACATACAAGTAAGAAAATTCCCATGCCCACCCAGTTAGAGACTCACCTTCCAGACACTGGTACTGCACCCACAGGTAGCTGCCCCTGGTGGGGCACGAGTCTCCAAAGTAGGTCCCATCTGCTGCAACCTGGCATGCCTGCAGCCCCTGACACTGGCCTGGGAGACATCCACATTGTACAGAGATAGGAACGGCATGGGAAAGAAGAGAACATACACTCAGCCAAGCATCATAGATATGTTACTTTATCCACTCAGATACTCAACACCCGCCCATCAAATGCCTGTTGACACCTACAGGCCCTGAGCTAAAATGGCAGGAAGACCACCCATGCTTGCTCTAAGCTATAACATGCCTGTGTCATTGTTTAGCCAGCAAGACACATTACCTGCCCACCCCCAGTTCCCAGACACCATCCTGGGCATGGGTTTCACCTTTCTTCTCTGTTTGCTATGCTGCTATCAACCATGGGGTTGACAGCAGCCAGGGGCCAATGATACTCTCATCTACAGCTTGTAGAAACAGAAACAGAGACTGGAGTTTCCATAAGCCAAGGATACCAAGGGATACCAGAAAACAGCTAGAAGAGGCTAAAGCCTTCTCTTCACACAGCGTTCAGGCGGTGGGGGAATGTGACCCTGTTGATATCTTGATCTTGGGCCCTGACCTCTATAACTGTTAGACAATGGATGCCTGCTATTTCATATCCCTCAGTTATAGATCTCTGTTCTGACAAGCCTGGGACGCTGCTCTCCCTTTTCTTTCTCCACACGAGGCCTTTCATCTCTCAGTCTCTCTTTCATCTCTCACTCTCAGTCTCTCTTTCAGACCTCCGGAAAGAGACTGGCCCAAGCCAGAGACATCACAGCATCCTGAACTCCCACCATTGAGAAATACCAAGCAAGCTGGCTTCTCTGCCTAGAATCTTTCCAGTTCTCAAGTGTACCACCTGCATCTCCCACCTAGGTTTCAGATGCCAGGCTCCCTGTCTGTGCTCTAGCACACACAGACACTCACAGCAGCTCGAGTGCCTTTAAAACCAAATTCCAGGTTCCTCTTCTGTCCAGCAGCCTCGATTTATCTCTTCCCAGCAGGAAAAAGCCCAGGCTCCTTGGATGGACTTCCTGTTGGGCACCCTGTGTGCTAGAACCACACCATGCACTCTGGAGTTTCCTATACCACCAAACTCCCTCTTCCTGTAGGACTCTGCACATCCCTCCCTTCCCCCTTCCCCAAACCCTCACCTGTACCTTTCCTGGTGGTCTCTCACTTCCCATCTCCTCTGGGGAGTCAACCAGTCAGTGGACCCGTGTCTCCATCCACACGTCCCCTCACCCGACTCTGTCCCACATCACAATCTCATTGCCCAGACACCCCCGGTCCAAGCACATGTGGAGGACACATGTTCATCTCCAGCTGCTCAAACAGTGGCTCAAAACAGCCCAGGCTCTTGTCCTCCTGTTCTAAAGGTCAGAAATCTGGGTGGGCTGGACTGGCTGCTTTCCCTTCTCAGGGTTCTGGGAAAGACTGCGGCCAATACCACATCCGAGGCAGAATCCAGTCCTCAGATGCTTCAAGGTTCTCCTTCATCCTCGAATGTGGCCACAGAATGCTCACACCAGGAAACTTGCTGGCTTCTCCTTTCTATTTCCATGTAGAGAAAGTCCCCTGCCTAGAGGGACTCAGGGGCTTACATTGTTCTCAAATGGACAATCCTGGAGACTGACTTGGGGATGGGGGATTTCCGTCGCCAAGTCAGGTGACTGGTGACCTTAAGCATACCCTATGCCTTGTGAGTGCCTTTTTGGGTCCTAGCTCACTACTCCCACAGTTCTAGGGATTAGAGTGCTTGCTGTAAAGGCTGTTTGGGTTCTCAGATCTTCCAGGGCTTTAAAAAACAGCTCCCTGGACTGTTTAATGACCTAACAAGATGGATGATTGATGGACTATCTCCTCCCCTCCCGTTCCTTCTTTCCTTCTTCCCCTCTGGTCCTTCCCCCTCTTCTCTCTCCCTCCTCTCTTCCTTTTTTTCTACACTTAAAAAACAAAAACAAAAACAAAAACAAAAAACAAAAAACAAGCCCTCTCTAAGTAGCTGAAACAGAACTCTATGTAGATCAGGCTAATCTTGAACTCAGAGATATCCACCTGCCTCTGCCTTCCAAGGGCTGAGGTTAAAGAGGTACACTGCTGCCACAGCTGACTGGTTTCTGGTTTTTGGAGTGGGGTGGGTGGAGTCTCGTTCAGCTGTTTAGGCTGACCTTAATCTTTGACCTCAAACAATCCTCTTGTCTGCAGTTCCTGAGTTGCTAGGACTGTTGGTATAGGTCACTACATCCAACTCAAAACATTAATTCTTTCAATTGTGGCTTTCGGGGGTTTGGGGGTTTCTGAGAATTAAACTTAAGACCTCTCATATGTCAGGCAGGCTGTCTGCAGTGAGTTACACCCTCAGCTCTCAGCACAATACCCTAGCACCATGAGGCCTAGTTAGTGACTGCCCTCTGTCTGGTTATATACTCCTATAGGGACCCACAGCACTAGATGGTAGTCTCCGAAGGCCTGGGGAGTATTTAAACGTTCTGTGCACTGTTGAGTCTGGAGCACGAGTGTGAGCATGTGTGTGTGTATGCGTGCACGCACACACAGCTGGCACATGGTAGATCTAAAGCACATTTTAATGAGTAAATGCATAGTGCCATTTGCTCCCTCCCATGGCAACATTTATCTGTCTCCTCCCTGGACTCTGAGCTCTTTGAAAGCAGATACTTGACTCATCCTATCTCTACAGAGCCCAGGGTAGTGCTTAGCACTATTGGTCCTCAATAAATGTTTATTGGCCACTTGGTTGATTGAGTGATCAGGCACTCCAACACAATCAGATGTTGGGGCCCTGCCAGGTTTTCTCACTCTTTCCCAATGGGCTCCAGGTTTCCCTTCCAATGTGCTGACCCTGTTTCCAGAGCTTACAGCTGACTGTTGAGGAAGCAGCCAGCCCAGTTCCAGCAGCTGTGGTGAGGAAGCCTGCTCCCTCAGCTTGTCCGGTTGAGGCCCTTCCATCTTGGAGAACCCAGCACAGAAGTCTGGAACTCAGAAGAGAGATGTCGTGAACTACAAACTGATTTCAGTATTTTCTATCCCCACACCAGCTCCAGGGGGAGCAAGGACGCTGTGGTGAACATGTGGGACAAAGAGCAGTGGGGCAAAAAAAAGTTCCAAGGGAGAAGAGATATGTTCTCCCCAGAGTGGGGAGGCTCGGAGAGTATTCTGCACCCCACAGTCCTCACGGGTCTTTGTTTAGAGACAGCTCTTCTGAGGGGAAATACTAACAGGTGCGTCAAGGAGACTGAACCCATGGCCTCAGGGATCCCAGGCTGAGCATGTAACATTGTATCCTCATTAGCTGAGGAGCTGAAACCACCTGGGTCCCTGGGGTCTGAACAGTGGTCACTGCAACAAACAGACAAAGACAGATTCCCTGACGTCCTGGATCCAGGAGGGCCCGGGTAGTCCCTGAAACTGAGCCCTTTGATAGAGCAAGGACCGGTCAGAGGAGATTTTATCAGATTTAAAGAGGGCGGGGAAGCCCAAAGGAAACCACCACATGCTCAGGGGATAGCATCAGAAATGTCTGCTCTACCAGAGCGAGCGGGGCTGGGCTAGCAGAGGTCCTGAGATCAACAGCAGCCACACACATGATGGAACACAGTCATCTGTACAGCTATAGTGTACTCATACACATAAAAATGAAATAAAATAAATTTTTTTTAAAATAAGAAAAACTGGAAAAGAAAAGAGAGAGAGAAGTTGTAAATTAATCTGAGACATAGCTAGGCAAGAGCTGAAGCAAAACGAAAGCAATAAAAAAAAAAAAGAAAAAGAAAAAAAAGAAATGTCTGCTCTAAGGGATGGGGAAATGACGCAGTCAATAAAGTGCTCTGCCAAAACATGAACCCTAGTTCAACTCCTGGAATCCAGGTAGAAAAGCAGGGTACAGTGGTACAAATGTATAATCCTAGCCCTGGGGAAGTGGAGATAGGCAGATCGCTGAGGCTCATTGGCTAGCTAGTCTAGTCTAACCTAGCTAGTCTAAGCAAGTTCCACTCCAGTGAGACCTCCCCTGTCTCAAGAGAAACAAGGTAGATGAACCCTGGGAGAAGACACCTAAGGTTGTCTTCTGGCTTACATACATGGGGAGAGGAAGGAAAGGAGGAGCATTGTATAAGAGGCAAACTAAATAAAATAGAACAGCATGAACCAAGAAAGACCACACATCTCAAAAACAACCTTAGGCTGCGGGATGACACATAGAAGACAGCGCCATTTACATAACCAAGATCGCACAAGGGTTATGGATGCTCAGAAAGAAGGCAGAACTGAGGACTAGGTGTGCTGTTCGTAAACAGTGTTTCCAGCAGTAACTGGCAGGGCTGGAGCCCCGAGGTGCCATATTCAGTTCTTTATGAGTAAATCTGAAACTAATGCTACAATGTTGCATGGTATTAAGAGCCAACAAAGGTGGATAGTGGCTGTCTGGGAGTTTATCACAATATTCTTTATTCTTGGCTGGCTTGTTTGAGACTGGGACTCAAGTAACACAGGCTGCTCCCAAACAGCCTAGGTAGCTAAGGGGGGACCTTAAACTCCTGGTCCTCTTTCCTCCATATCCCAAGTGCAGGGATCATAGACATAAGCCACACAATCCAGCTCTCTTTACTCTTGCCTGAAGATTTGAGCTCTTTTGTGATTTTAAAATATGGGTTAACTAAGTTGATGTTCTCTGCACCCAAGAGGGGGAGGGGAATTAGAAAGCCTTCCTGCCTCAGGAGCTGGGTTTGATGGCCTTGGTGAACCTGCCTCAGTGTCCTATTTAAGAACTGTGGCACCCTGGGATCCTACCTGCCACCTCATCCTTGACGCTGATCCAGACACATTCTCCTTCCAGGTCTGAGGGAGGCCAGACACCCCGAGTGCACAAATAGGGGGTCTGGCGCCCGAAGAAAGCATTCTGGACCAGGATGACCTCCCCCCAGTCACAGTGCATAGTGGCGTTGTGGCCCTCACAAGCCAGGCTGTGGCCGACCCCTGCAACAAAGGGAAAGTGACAACTTAGGAACACACACTGAGCTGGGAGAGGGCTGGACTAGGACTGCGAAACACAAGGATGGAGTGGGGCCACTGGAGAGGAGGAGAGAGATACAGAGGGATACAGAGAATCCTACAGGCAGAGACTTGGGGTGGGGGAACCCAGAGATGGAAAGGGAGAAAGTCCCAAACAAGCAAGATAGTGTCAGAAGAAGTCTACAGGCAAGGTGCCTAAACAGGAAGATGAGGGACCAAGAAGAGAAGAGAAGGAAGAGACCCACCAAGAGACAGGGAGATACAGGGTTAGGGGAGAAAGGAAGACCACAGGAAACCTTAGAGATAGAAGGGATAGATAAAGAGAGAAGGTTAGAGAGATGAGGACTGAGGGGGGAGGGAAGCAGCCAAGCAAGACGGGGAAGAGGAAGGGAGGGAAGCAGATAGGCAGGAAGAGAGGGAGGGACAGGGAGGGAGCCCCCACAGGACCAGCTTACCAAACTCGCAGATGAAGGCAAAGGTCTGTTCACAATCCTCTAGGGCAGCCCACTGAGATGAAGGGCCACTTCTGATGTAGCCACAGGTCCATGGGGCAGGTGTGGCCTGCCCTTCCTGCCAGTTGCTGTAGTTGACATTTGAGGTATCCAGCCAGGACCCAGAGCCTGGAATGGAAGCAAGTGCAGCAGGGCTTGGCAAGAGTCCTCTCTTACCCTCCTTTACATGGAGCGTCTTCCAAACTCAACTCCTCCTACGCTATAGATGCTCAATGGATTGCTCTCTTTCCCCACACCAGATAACGGGTGTGTCCTCACCATCAGTTTCAAGTGCTCAGACATAAGGGGACACCATCTTGGAGCACCCATAGGAGGTGGGGCTACCTAGCTAGGAGTGACAGAATGTAGAGCCCAGAGTGTTCCATGATGCTCACAAGCAGATAACTCAGGGCATCTGCTCAGCCATGTCTGGGCATGGGTTGAGCGCATACTGGAGTGGCTTGCATTGCTCCAGAAGTTTCTAAAGCCTGAGAGGGTGGTTGGAACTGTTCAGGTGTGAGACTCGGCAACCTCCCATTCTGAGGGAGGTTCGCCCGCAGAATGTGTATACAGAGGCACCACACCACAGAGAGCTAGAACCCCACACCACAGAGAACACAAGGAATATAAGCATGTTTTTAGATCACCCCTCCTCTGATATACTATATATGAATTATTTTACCCAGTCCACCAAACAACTAAAGAGAAGGGTCTCTTTGCCATGAAAATTAGGACATGTTGATTTGCCCCATCAGGTTCTGGATAAGCAGTAGCAGTAAGAATTTTTATCACATGCTTCCCATTAGACCCATCTACACAGCACCTACCTCCCGTGGTGCCATTGTTCACTGAGCCTCCCGTGAGTCCGATCCACCATTCTCTGTCCTGGGTAATGTGTCTCTGCAGGAACTGCTGGGTGTCTTCATCGGGAATGAAGACCAGATGGCCTCCATGCTCTTCACACCAGCCCTGGGCGCCGTGGAAGGTGTGTTCCAGTGGCACAAACTCATAGCAAGCATCTCTGAAGAACACCTGGCTCCTTGAGCAGAGGTTGCTTCCTTCTGACTTAGCCACAGTGGCCCCAGCACTCAGCATGAGCCCCAGGAGCACCAAGCCCGCCATGCTCATCCTGGGAGCACTGCCGGGGCTGCAGGGTGGAGAGCGGTCCCCACTCCTTTATATGTTGCCATTCCCACAGCCACCCACCATCCATCTTTCTTTCCTTCTTTGCACCAAATAATAACTCTTGTTTATGGGACAAAATACACGCGATGAATGTGTCTGTCTTGGCTTCACCCAACTCTTTGTTCAGTGCCTGTCTGAAAACCAATTCATGTTCAAATTTCTTCTAAAGAAAGATAAGGTTACCAGGATACCTGCTTGACAAGTTCTTTACTATTCTTTTCTTCTTCTTTTTGAGCCATTACCTGAGTGCCCCAGTATTTCCAGAAAAGCAGTCAGCATGTGCGAGGAATGTGATACAACTGGCATAGAAGTAAGTTATGGGATGTCGCACATACAGAGTGGTACCCATCCGCAGTCCTATTGTGTGGAAGGACATCTGCGCCCAGATGATAACCGTCTTCCCCTGTCTGATGGGACAGGCAGGTCCTCTTCTGACCCATCACGTCATCATTTATGCTGACCAGAGGATAAAACATCCCTATAAAATTTATTTCATGTCATCAAATAACTTTTATAACCTATTCATCCTCGGCTATCATCTAGACTATCTGGAGCGTGTCCAGGGTCTGTGGCAAAATGAAGAGGTTTTATCTTTGCATACAAGGCTCTGTCTAGTCTGGCCTCAGACAATGTGTCTGTCCTTCCAGCCCACTTCTTCTCCCTCAAGGCTTAACTCAAAAACTACTTCCTGAGACTGGGGAGATGACTCAGGGTAAAAGCACAAGTTACACAAGCCGCACAAGCCTGAGTTTGGTCCCCAGAACCCTTGTAATAGTCCAGATGTGATGGTGTGTGTATTCATTCCCAGCACTGCAAGATTTTAGCAAGACATAGCAAACAATCCAACAGCAAGATGGGAGGAAGGGACGAGTCCTCTGCAGGCTCTCTGTTGTCCCAGCTTCCACTTAGAAAGATGTCATTACACCCCTACCTGTGTGTGTGTGAGTGTGTGTGTGTGTTTGTGTGTGTTTGTGTGTCTGTGTGTATGCCTGTGTGTGTCTGTATGTGTGTCTGTATGTATGTGTTTGTATGAGTGTGTCTGTATGTGAGTGTGTTTCTGTATGTGTGTTTTTGTGTGTCTGTGTGTCTATGTATGTGTCTATATCTCTGTGTGTGTCTATGTCTATGTGTCTGTGGTTCTGTATGTGTCTGTTTGTGTGTCTTTAAGCGTGTATCTGTGTCTATTTGTGTATGTGTGTGTCTGTGTCTATGTGTCTGTGTCTATGTGTGTGTCTGTGGTTCTGTATGTGTCTGTTTGTGTGTCTATGTCTCTGTGTGTCTGTGTATATCTATATGTCTGAGTCTATGTGTGTGTCTGTGTGTGTGTATGTGTGTGTGTGTATATGTGTGTGTGTGTGAAGGGGTCAGTCCCCCGTCTCCATGGATTTCAAACTTCACTCATCAGGCTTGAGCAGAGAACAACTTGGATAATTCAGTTCTCTCCCTTCCACCGTGTGAGCCTTTACTCACTGAACTGTCTCTCCAGCCTCCTACTTCAGTTTCTGTGACAGGCTCTCTCACTGAACTTGAAGCTCACTAGCTAGTTAGACTGGCTGGCCAGTGACTGCCAGGAATCCTCCCGTCTCCCCAGTGCTGAGATTACAGATACTGTGTCCCTGTCTCGGCTCTGACATGGGCTTGGGGGCTAGAGCTCAGGTACTGTTGCTTCTGTAGCAGGGATGTTTCCAACCAATCTCCCCCTGGCTCCATCTGTAATCATCACCTTTTATCTCCTTTCTCCTCACCTCAACTGTCGACTACGAATCTACATTTCTGCCTCTAGATTTGCCCCTTCTGGATGTTTCATACAAACGGAATCTTCCAGTTTGTCATATGTTGTGTCTGGCTTGTCTCACTGAGTGTCACACTCTCTGGGCTCACACATGTCCTAGCATGTACTCATAGGCACATACGACCTTTTGATGTAACATGACTCTCTAGTCTACAAAGTTCACACTCAGCTGGGGATGTAGAAGGCTTGCCTGCCTGGCAAGTAAGAGGCCCTGGGTTCACTCTCCAGTGCTATAAAAACAGAGCAAAAAAAAACCAAAGTTCACAGTATAGACTTCACAACTATGTCACAAAAACATTGCAAAAAAAAATGCATGTGATACTTTAATACTTTAAACAAGTTTACTTTTTTAGGCGTGTGTACTTTTTAAAATAGATATTTTCTATTTATTTTCTACGCATTGGTGTTTTGCTTGCTCATATGTCTGTGTGAAGGTATCAGATCTTGGAGTTTGACAATTCTGAATTGCCATGTGGGTGCTGGGAATTGAACCCAGGTCCTCTGGGAGAGCAGTCAGTGCTCTTAACTGCTGAGCCATCTCTTTTAAGTTTATGTTTATTTACTATTTGCTTTGCGTGCACACAGGAGGAGTTGGTTCCCTCCTTTCATCTTGTGAGTCCTGGGGAAATGAACTCAGGTTGTCAGGCTTGGTGGCAAGTTCCCTTATACTGAACCATCTTGGCGGCCCTACATTTAGTAGTAGTGGTGGTCCCGGCAGCGGTGGGGTATGCCTGCCACCACACATATGTAGAGGTCAGAGGACAACTTTGTGAAGTCAGTTCCACCTTTACGTGGGTTCCAGGGAATCAATCTCAGGTCATCAGGCGTGAGCAGCAAGCTCCTTTGCCTACTGAACCATCTCACCAGCCCCAAAGCTTACAATTCCATGTTGGGCTACATTCATAGCTATCCTTGGTCACATGTGGTCCAGTCCACTGGTTGGACACACCTAACACTGCTCTTTTTATGGGAATAGATCTCACTTTCTCCCTCTTCAGCTATCGAACATTTAGGCTGTGTTTCTCTGTGAGTTCCTTGGGGGATGAGACCAAGTCCCTTTAAACATATCTGTCTTACATGATTGGTTCAATGTAAGATTTAATGGATGTCCACTTGGCCCGACTTTCAGTTTCTGAGGCCGATTCTTCTCCTCTACCCCCATTTCTGCAAACCTCTCAGAGCTCAGAGCTGCCAGATAGAAGAGGGACAGAATGGGAGCAGGGCAGGATATGGTGTCACCGGATGACTCAGGGGCTGGAATGCAGACCAGGCAGAACTGGCCTGTTATCTGCAGAGGCCAAACTTCTAGTGACTTCCATCCATAAACTATGTGAAAGGCTGCACGCAATGATAGTGTATCTCCTGGGTAAGGGCTTAGTTTATACTTCTAATGAGACAAGCTCTGGGACTTCAGATGACATGTGAGACTCTGCAGGCTAACTTCCATCTTTGAATTCTTTGAATTCTGATAAAGTGTAAGTAAGCTGCCAGCCTTGGAATTCGTCTTGGTGAACTCTGCAGCTCTCAATGTCCCTTAGTCTCCGTGTCCCTTAGTCTCTGTGTCTGTGAGATGCACATATCTAGTAGTCAGGACACAACTGGCCTCATGGAGCATTGACCATCTAAACCTGTAGGAAAACTCAGCAACACGGGGGCAGAAAGGCAGCTCCTTTGTTCTAAACAGAGCACGGTTCATAAAAAGAACTCCAATGAGGCACTGGGGAGGAGGCTCAGTCAGTTAAGTGCCTTGCCAACAAGCATGAGGACTGAGCTTGGGCCCTAGTGTCCATGTAGAAAAGACAGGTTTGGTGCTACATGGTATAATCCCAACCCTGGAGAGGTAGAAGCAGGCAGATGCCTGGGGATCACTGGCTGGCCATCCTAACCTATTTGTGAGCTCCAGGTCAGTGAGAGAATTCCAAGCTAAACTAAAGAGAAAGAAGGGGGGCAGCACCCAAACTTGTTCTCTGGTCTCCGCATGCATGTGCATGCACAAACACATGACACAAAAAGAACCACTGTAATATGTGCACCCTGTGACCCCAGTGTTCCATTCTGGGGATGATACCCATTTTAGCTTGGGTTCCGATGAAGCCAACGCAGGCAAGGATCTACTGCAAGCAATCTATGTGGGAAGAGACCCAGAAGCCACTAGCAAGCCCTCTGCAGACACCTGTTTATTGGTCATGGAATCTCTTGAATTCTTCTATCACCCTCACGTGTTTGCTTCACAGGGAGGGGCCTCGTGATCATGCTCTCTTGAGGGTAGGTGTTACCCAGACACAGTGTGCGTGTCCCACACTGTGTTCTGCATTCCATCTAGCACAGCCCTCAAGCCTTCTCTGTGTTGTTAAGGATCATGGTCATGGTTGTTGCCATGGTGATGCCCAAGCCTCTCTCTTTCGGACAAGCAATGGGGCTCTTGGCCTCCTTCTCACATGTGGCAGGACCGGAAGTTGGCATCTCTCAGGAGAACTCAAACATGGCCAGCCAGAGTCAGTGGGTCTTTACCTCAAGTATGTGATCAATAGTGTCAACTTGACAAGATCTAGAATCACCTAGAAGACAAACCTCTGGGTGTGCCTGTGAGGGAATCTAAATTAAGGTAATTGACAGCAGGGAAGACCCACCCTAAATCCAGGGTTGGGATTATACCATGTAGCACCAAACCTGTCTTTTCTACATGGACACTAGGGCCCAAGCTCAGTCCTCATGCTTGTTGGCAAGGCACTTAACCGACTGAGCCTCCTCCCCAGTGCCTCATTGGAGTTCTTTTTATGGACCGTGCTCTGTTTAGAACAAAGGAGCTGCCTTTCTGCCCCCCGTGTTGCTGAGTTCTCCTACAGGTTTAGATGGTCAATGCTCCATGAGGCCAGTTGTGTCCTGACTACTAGATATGTGCATCTCCCAGACCAAATACAAAGGAGAAAGAGAGGTGAGTGCCAGCATCCAGCTCTCTCTGCTTCCTGACTGTGAGTACCCTGTGACGAACTGCCTCTTGCTCCTGCTGCCATGCCATCCCTGCCATGATGGACTGTATTCCCTCAAACTGTGAGCCAGTCTGAACCCTTCCTTAAGTTAACTTCTGTCCTGTGGTTTACCTCAGCAGTGAGAAGGGGAACTGATACAATTTGACTCCCTCATACACACTTTGGCAGCAGGAAGACTTCCTAACCAGACCAAGTTACCATATGGGCTTCATACTGTGTCGTTAATATTCTCTTGCCCGCTGTTCATAATGTCTTACAATAGCATCTTCTAAAGGCTACTTGAAACGTCACAGTGCCTGCTAGGCATGACACCATTGTGCTACTGATAATCCTTTGATTAACTTCCCCAGCCCCTGCCAGGATCTCATGGGTTCACCTCAGAAGAAATCTCTGTCTTTGGTCCTACTTCTGGTGCACTCTGGTTGGGAGTGACTGATTCACACAGGCATACTCCCAGACCTGGGACAGCAGGACTACCTGGCTTGAGCACCCCTGTGATTCTTAACATGAGCTCAGTGCTCCATTTAAACTAATTAATTCCCTGCCTCCACTGCCCCATAGCTTGTGTCTCCAATCCCACCAATCCCCTGGCAGACTGGTCCTAGAAAGCATGTTCCCAGCTGGGCAATGCTTGGGGTACCTTTCTGTTCTTTAATTCAACCCTTGGAAGACACTGAGGAGAAGCTGGCACTAACTTTTCGCATGGTGAGTGGAATTCTCTTGATTTTTTAAAAAACATTTAAAAGGAGATATGCTTTATTTTATGTGTGTGAGTGTTTCCTTGCATTCATGTCTGGGTGCCACATGTGAGCCACATGACAAAAGAGAGCATCAGATTTCCTCAAACCGGAGTTACAGGCAGTAGTGAGCCACTGTGTGGGTACTGGGAACAGAATGTACTCTTAACTGATGAGCCGTGTGTGTGTGTGTGTGTGTGTTTACTATAGTGCATGAGTGCATGTCAGAAGACAACATACAGGAGTTGTTTCTCTCCAGCCTTTCATTTAGTCTGTGTGTATACATGTATGTGCACATGTGTGTGTACATGTGCATGTTATAGCACAAGAGTGGATATCAGAAGACAACATATAGGAGTTGTTTCTCTCCTGCCTTTCGATCAAGCTTAGGTCATCAGTCTTGGCGGCTGAGCCACCTCACCAGCCTTCTTGTGTTTTTTTTAAGGCCCGTGCATAAATGAGCCCTTCAGCCTTGCTAGCATGTGCTTGCTGCCAGATCTCACAGGATAACCTGAACTTTGAAAGGCTGATCACACAGAGTGAGGCAGGGTTTGGGTGTGCTGAGGACTGCTTGCAATCCCAGTGCCAGGGATACAGAGACACGCAGACCTCTGGCGCTGCCTGACCAGGCAGCCTGGCAAAATCGGCAAGTTTCAGGCCAGAGATAGATATGTTTCAAAAAAACCAAGTTGTTCATCACCTGGGAAATTACACCTAAGGTTGTCCTCTGGCCTTTACCCATACACACATATGCACATCTCTCTCTCTCTCTGTCTCTCTCTGTCTCTCTCTGTCTCTCTCTGTCTCTGTCTCTGTCTCTCTCTGTCTCTCTCTCTCTCTCTCTCCCTTTTCCCCTCCCTCTCTCTCTGAAAGAATGTGACAAAGGTGGAGGTTGACAGTAGAGGCAGAGCTGATAGGAGGGGCCACCATCTCACAGAGCCAAAGCCTTGCTCCTCATCGGTAGCCCAACCCGCAGAAAAAAAATTATAGCCACCTCAGTCACCTTTCACAGAGGTGGAGGTCACACACAATCCCACCTCAGTCTTTGGACATGCGGTTTCCTCAATGGCGGTTGTTTTTCTTCAACACTTGCTGGCTCGTGTGCCCGCGTGCTTTCCCCTGGACAAGTCTAACAGTAGCCTCTTACCGCCAGTTTCACAAGCGCCAATTGACTTCTTTCCTGTCCTCATGGCAGCGGGACCTCCTTCCATCTTGGCATGGTTTGAAGGTATCAGCAAGCCTCCAAAGAGGGCAGGAGAGAGCTCAGGGGAAGCTGAAAGCACCTGGCTGCAAGGATCAACTGCCATCGTCTTCACCCAGGTTTACCCATCTTTGCTCCCTCGGTGTTAAGGGTTGAATTGTGTCCTTCAGGGAGATCTGCGGCACCTTGAAGTGTGACATCGTCTGGGACCAGTTTTGCAATGTACTAGCTTAAGACGAGGCTGCTCAAGGGTAGATTGACCAGTGCCGTGACCAGGACCCTAATAGTGAAACTTGGTCAGAGCTACACAGGAGGAAGAATGGAAGAAAGTTTCCTTGAGGGAATAGCATGTCCAAACTCATAGAAATGGAAGCAGAGGTCAGAGCATTGCATTATATGCCAAGGAGCACCAAGGTTGCATGCACATGTTAGAAGCTAGGAGAAGCAGAAAGAACAATAGCATGTCCAAACCCTCTGAAAACCAATGGCCCTGGTGACACTTTGATATCCAACTTGTGACCTCCAGCATGGAGGGTCGATTCCTGTTTTTAAGCTGACCAGTTTGTGGTACTCTGTAAGGGACTCACAAAGACCCTAGGGCAGTGGTCACAGCATGATGAGCTCCAGACATGTGTCTGTGCACCAAGTGTCTACTGAACACCCACTGTGTGCCACACATTCTGTTCTCCTTCTATAAGGGCAGCTGCCACCTGGGTGGGGACTTTGCCTTTCACCTTTAAACCTGAAAACCAAGATGTGGATCTTATCTGCCCAGCTTATCACCCTGGCTAATTAGCAGCACCACCGAGAACTTAACTTAATTGGAAAACTGCAAAGTAATTTAGATATGATAACACTATCTCCAACATGGAAGGTAATATTCACTGGGCACTGACTTCTAGCAAGAGATAGATACAAGGTTGCAAAATAAGACTGTGGGGTTGTTTTATAACACAATGTGTATGGCCTGCTGATTTCAGCTTTTACTTTGTGTATGTGTGTGTGCACGTGTGTGCACAGGCACGTGCACAAGAGAGAGCAAGAGTGAGAGAGCGAGTGAGAGAGAGAGGGAGGGAGGGAGGGAGAGAGAGAAAGAGAGAGAGAAAGAGGGAGAATGTGTTTTGTTACAGGCCTATCCTCTGAGCCTATCCTCTGCCACCATCTTCAGGATGGACCTGCTGGCAAAAAGGTTATCACAGCCTAGCTTGTTGACTGTCCATTGCCTGCCTCAGATCACACCATTTTGGAAGGAGGGAGCTGGGAGGATTTCGATGCCCTCGCCTACAAATCCAGCCACCCCTCCCAACCAGTTGTATGCAGTTTTGCCCTAACTGCACGTGGCCTCAAGGCCTCTGAGAGAGGCAAAAGGATGTGGGTAGGGGTTGGAGTTGAGGGAGGGTTTGGGGGAGGGGCTCCATCATCCATGGTGAGGGCAGCAGATCTTCCAGGGTGGCTACTTTAAGGTCACCCATCCTCCTCTCTGTAACTGTAATCTCTTGCCCTGAAAGTCAGCCATGATAAACTCATTGGTTTCCCAGAGGGAACTTGGGTGGAATGGCTCCTGGGTTTGCTATTGTCTTAGTTAGGGTTTTGCTTCTGTGAACAGACACCATGACCAAGGCAACTCTTATATATAAGGACAACATTTAATTGGGGCTGGCTTACAGGTTCACAGGTTCAGTCCATTATCATCATGCCAGGAGCATAGCAGCATCCAGACAGACATGGGGATGGAAGAGCTGAGAGTTCTACATCTTCATCCAAAGGCAGGCAGGAGAAGACTGGCTTCCAGGCAGCTAGGAGGAGAGTCTCCAAACCCACCCCCATATCAACATACTTCCTCCAACAAGGCCACACCTCCTAATAGTGCCACTCCCTGGGCCAAGCATATTCAAACCATCACATTTCCCATGGAAGCAATAAGTATGTGCTCATGTATGAGTGAGTGTATGCATGTGCAGGTTTTTCAGACAGGATCTCACTGATCTGGAACTCACCAAGTAGGTTAGTCTGGGTTGCCAATGAGCCTCAAGGATCCTCCTGTCTCTGCCTCCTAGATATACTGAAAAGCACTATATAGACCTGTGTCTTAGTCAGGGTTTCTATTCCTGCACAAACATCATGACCATGAAACAAGTTGGGGAGGAAAGGGTTTATTTGGCTTACTTCCACATTGCTGTTTATCACAAAGGAAGTTAGGACTGGAACTCAAGCAGGTCAGGAAGCAGGAGCTGATGCAGAGGACATGGAGGGAATGTTTCTTACTGGCTTGCTTCCCCTGGCTTGCTCAACCTGCTCTCTTATAAAACCCAAGACTTCCAGCCCAGGGATGGCACCACCCACAAGGGGCCCTACCCCCTTGATCACTAATTGAGAAACTGACCCACAGCTGGATCTCATGGAGGCACTTCCCCAACTGAAGCTCCCTTCTCTGTGATAACTCCAGCCTGTGTCAAGTTGACACACAAAACCAGCCAGTACAGCCTGGCTGGCCTTGAACTTACAGAGATTTGCCTGCCTCAGATCACACTTCAGCCAGAGTGCTATGGTTGAAAGTGTATGCCACCATGCCTGGCTTCCCACTCACCTTTTAAATGTGAGTTCAGGGCATTGAATTGGGTCCTCATTGCTTGCATGGCTAACAGTTGGCTGAGAGCTGTCACACCAGCTCTCCTTGTTTACTTGTTAACCTCATGAATCCATCCTATGGGATAGGTTGTCCCATAAAATGGGAGACTCCCCCCCACTGCCCACATTAAAACTGAGGTGCTCCCATGTTCAAACTTTCCACCCTAGCACAGAGTATGATTCCCTACCCAAGGTGTACAAACTGGCCAAGCCTCAGTGGCTTCCCCAACAACTCATGGGATGAGGTACTGGCTATGAGGGGTGAGGTATGATGTATGCTGAGGATAGACACTAGGTCAGTGAGCGTGAATCCCCTCCCATTAGCCCCACCTCTCACTGTCTTCTTCCCTTCCAAGATGGGGTTAGTAGAGGCTGCTGGCTACCCCTCTGAGTACCTGATGCTCCCAGGGTGAACTGGGGCTTTGTATATGGCAAGCCATCCCTCTTGCAGAGACAGATCCCACCCAAGCATCTGTCTGGCCACCAAGGCTGACTGTGCTGTGGAGGAAGGCCAACTGCTGGGGAATCGCTATTCTCTGAGCCTCACAGCAACTGCCACCTTAGTCAGAGTAGCTGTGACTGCCTTTAGGCAGCCTTCAACAAGGTGAGGCCTGTGGTCATCCCTTCACAGAGGGTAAGGGGATGACAGATGCCCCAAGTGAGGTTGCAGCCACTCCCTCCCTCCCTCCTGTACCCTTTTACCAGCCATATGTAATTCTGTTCCAGCTGCAGGTGGTCCCTCGTAGTCCCTTAGTATATAGGAGGTTGACTACGAACTGTAGTGGGGAAGCCATCTAAGCATGCATGGGGAAGCTCTTGTCCCTGCTTCACAGGGATTTTGGGAGATGTAGCTGGGGCCCATCCACATTCCTAAAGTCATGGATTTGCCAAACTAGAACCATATGGCTCTACCTGGGTTGGATGGACATTTGTTCATGACTCTCAGGAAACTTTTATATTATGTTTATGTGTGTGGTGTGTATGTGTGGTATGTGTGTGGTGTGTCTGTACATGGGTGTGTGTAAGTGTGCGCAGAGGTCAGAGGACAACTTTTGGGGGTCAGGTCTCTCCTTCCATCATCTGGGTCCCAGGGATTGAACTTAGGCTTGGAGGCTAGTGCATTTATGCCACTGAGTCATCTTGCTAGTCTACATAGCTCAGGAATAAGTGAATACATTACACCAAGCAGCCTACAGAAAGTCCTGGTATGAGACACTTCTGTGCAAGGCCAATCTCTTTTCTTCTTCTTGTTTTCCTCTTAGCAACTCCAGCCTTCATGCCTTAAGACCTGTTGACAATTCTCCTCTCCCCTTCCTTCCTTTCCTGCCAGGCTGACAGGAAACAACACTTAACCCTGTCACAGTCAGAGTCCTTTGCATGGGGGCCATTCTGTGAAAGCCTGCTGTCTTGGCTCCTGCCTTCCCCATGCACATACTCTTGAGGATTTCCCACACCCATCACTTGCCCGCAGTGTGGAATGCTCCTGCTGGACGGGGTGGCTCACACTCATGGAACTGATGAACAAGCAACTGAGTATGTGGACTAATGCCCGCTTTTGCCATTCTCCGTGTTTGGCTTTTCTGATATCGTACCCTGTGCTGGCTAGTCTTACGTCACACAAAGTAGAGTCCTTTGAAAGGAGGGAATCTCCAATGGAGAAAATGCCTCCATAGGATACAGTTTAATTTTCTTTATTAGTGATCGATGGGGAAGCGCCCAGTCCATGTGGGTGGTGCCAACCCTGGCTGGTGGTCCTGGGTTCTATAGGAAAGCGGGTTGAGCAAGTCACGGGGAGCAAGCCAGTAAGCAGCATCCCTCCATTAGCTCCTGCCTCCAGGTTCCTGCCCTGCTTGAGTTCCTGTCCTGACTGCCTTTGATAATGAACATGGAACACATCATTATCAAAACAAACTCTTTCTACCCCAATTTGCTTTTTGGTCATGGTGTTTTATCACAACGATTGAAACCCTAATTAAGACATACCCCTAAATATTTGTTAGTCATAATTGCCTCTGCCCCCTTAGTTACATGTAACATCATTTACTCTTCTACTAATTCAGCACTATCAACAAAACTTTCTGGGGAAAAAAATAGTGTAATTTTTTTTTTCCCTCTGAGTCCTCAGTGTATCCCAGATACATGTACAAGGATGTAGCTTTCACAGCTTGGAATAAATAATTCTGGCATGGATACATGTGTTTGGACATGACATCAGCATAAAGTTATCATGGGACTTACTGGAAATAATGGAACAGAGAAAAAAATTCCTTCCTAGAAGAGCGAGAAAAGATAATGGGCCTTAGGATTCTGATATCTTACACCCTGCTTCATAGCTATGGAAAAAAGAGCCAGAGAGAGAGAAACAGAGAGAGAGAGAGAGAGAGAGAGAGAG
>NW_022196905.1:255443725-255445073 GCF_008632895.1 Mastomys coucha
GAGAGAGAGAGAGAGAGAGTTCCCTGGCAGTAGGCTCCTCAGCTCCAGCTGTGCACAATAGAGACATTCCTAAAACATGGGCCTCTGGTTCCACTGAGATTCTGAGTCAGCAGATCTGGAGCCCAGCCCAGTAACAGCACTTTGCAAACTCTCACCAGGTGATGACAACATGCAGCCAGGGGAGGAAGCACAGCCTGTTCTAGAACATTCTGAAACCCTGAACGACTCTCCACTCAGCTCTCACCACCCTCCTCCACAGTTGGGCTATGTGAAGGCAAACACCATGACTCTCCCCCATTTTCCCCAAACTCTCTCTCTCTCTCTCTCTCTCTCTCTCTCTCTCTCTCTCTCTCTCTCTCTCTCTCTCTCTCTCTCTTTCTCTCTCTGTGTGTGTGTGTGTGTGTGTGTGTGTGTAGGGCTTACATGAGTCTGAGTCTATGTGCCTTCACGTGTGAGCTTGTGTGTAGGCCAGAGAACAACTTTGGCAGTTGCCATTTCAGGTACCATCCATCTTATCTATTTATTTTTGAAACATGGTCTCTCATTGGCCTAGAATTCACCAAGTTGGTTGGCCAACAGCTAAGGAGTTGCCTGCCTCCATCTTGTTAGCACTGGGATTGTATACACACAGCAGGCAGCAGGCAGTACCAGCATCAGGCTTGGCTTTGCTTTCTTTCTCTCTTTCTTTCTCTCTTTCTTTCTCTCTTTCTTTCTCTCTTTCTTTCTTTCTTTCTTTCTTTTTTTCTTTTAGGGTTGAACTCAGGACCTTTTGCAAGTCAAACACTTTACTGACTGATCCATGTCCCCAACCCCAAAGCATCTTTAGTTTTATAATTTATTTAATTATATAAGACAGAGAAATCGTACATATTCACGAGGTGTCCTGTGGTGTTTTGACTCCTGTATGTGTTGTGGAGTGTGGAAGCCTTCTGCTGCTCTCCTGGCTGAGGGCCTCACTGTCAGGCAGCAGGAATCAAGAGTCCCCCAGCTCCCACCCTGTGCTCTTGAATCGCAGTGTGGATTTTAGGCAACAGCATCTCATCAGGATATGTGGACAGCGGGAAACCCTAGACTCAAAGACAACCGTGGTTCCTCCCTCTTACTAGTCTGAGTTGAACTGAAGGGTTTCTGTTGGACTAGCTAAGCAGAAGGCCTCAAGGATACTACTATCTCTGCCTCCCAGCTCTGGAATTCATTCGGGTGCTCTGAGCAGAATTCAAAGACTCCCTCATGCACAGGGCCTGACATTGTTTTGTGTTTTAATTATTCTTTGGTTCCCAATAAAGTCAAGTCTTTGTCTCCCCATCTTGTTTTTTTTTTTGTTGTTGTTGTTGTTTTGGTTTGGTTT
>NW_022196905.1:255445169-255453004 GCF_008632895.1 Mastomys coucha
CGAACTCAGAAATCTGCCTGCCTCTGCCTCCCAAGTGCTGAGATTAAAGGCGTGTGCCACCACCGCCCTGCTCACTGATATGATTTTTAAGAGCGGGAAAGAACCAGGCCCCAGATTAAAGTCAAAGCCTTCTCTGGGTTTGCAGAAGGCAAAGATGTCACTAACCCACACCTTGCAATTGCTCAGTCAGTGCCTTTGATGGTCCCTTCACTTGAAGAGCCTTTGCTCGTCCCGAATGCCGTTCTCTCTGCTCTAACCACAAACGCAACCAGTTCTCAGAATGGGCTAGCTCAGGCAAACTCAGCAGAATGCACCAAATTGTCTCCTCCGACTCCGAGCAGAGCCTTCCGTGGCTAAGCTAAAAGTGAAATCAGAGAGGAGGAGTTGGAAAAACACTAATGGGATTAAAGATTAGCAGTAACACATGGCTTGGGAACTGACCTTTGACCCAACACACACACACTGTATAAATTACCCAGCAGCTTCCGGCAGCAGGCAGAAACCCTGGCCAGCAGAGGGAAGGGAAGCAGAGGAAGAGACGAAGAGTACAGGGACAGAAGAAGATGTCAAGGAGCAGAGGGCAGGAAGACAGGTGGCTTTGAGCACGCGGGGCTTTGTCTATTTCAGTAACAATCTCCTCACTGCTACCCAACGGTTCCATGGAGATAATATTTGGCCGGAATAAGAAAGAACAGCTGGAGCCAGTACAGGCCAAAGTGACAGGTGAGACTTCTGAATTTAGATGGGCATCTTGATTTCCCCTCTGTGTTAGAAGTTGCTTTTGGAAGCCTGGGAACCCATATTTGGGAACAAGATGAGCCAGGATCCAAAAACAGTCTCCGTTACCAATGGGGTATGTTTGCACGCGGTAAGTCAGTGTCCACAGGGAGAGGAATCCCTTCTCACTGTCTCCAGAAGAGTGTTGGGAATGTTCTGATAGCCACAGTGGAAGTGGAGGAGACCAGAGGACAACTTGCAGGAGTTAGTTCTTTACACCATGTCGGTCGCAGGGATTGAACCCAGGTTGTCAGGCTTGGCTGCAAGCGTCTTTACCAGCTATGCCATCTCACTGGCCCTTCGGTGGAGTTTTCTGAGGAATTGCCTTAGAAGTTGTTGGGAACCTTCCCAGTGTTTGCGTATATTTTTTTATGATTCAATCCACAACATTGTATGTATGTGTTTATATATATTAAATTACATACATTTGGGTGACTATTAAAATATAAAAGAAAAATTTACCACATCATTCTTTGAGTTTATTTCCTTCTTTTAAAAGTTTTTTTATTATCTTTTTTAAAATAATGTTTTAAAGATTTATTTATTTATTTATTTTATGTTTGTGAGTACACTGTTGCTGTCTTCAGACACACCAGAAGAGGGCATCAGATCCCATTACAGACGGTTATGAGCCACCATGTAGTTGCTGGGAATTGAACTCAGGACCTTTGAAAAGAGCAGTCCGTGCTCTTAACCACTGAGCCATCTCTCCAGCCCAAGTTTTTACTATCTTTAATCATGTGTATGTATCTACATCTATGTGTGGCTGTGGGCATGTGAGTACAGGTGTCTGGGAGGTGTTAGATCCCCCGGTGCTGGACTTACAGGCAGTTATGAGCTACAGTGGGCACTGGGATCCGAACTCAGGTCCTCTGAAACTGGAAGGGCAGTGTGTGCTCTTAGGCCCGGCACCATTGTTCCGAACCCTCTCTCAAGCTTTTGTAAGGTAGATGTCTTAGTCAGGGTTACTATCGCTGTGACAAAACACTATGGCCAAAGCAACTCGGGGGAGGAAAGGGTCTATTTGGCTTCCACTCCCACATCCCTGTTCATCATCTAAGAAGTCAGGACAGGAATTCAAACACGGCAGGAACCTGGAGGCAGGGGCTGATGGAGAGGCCATGGGGGAGTGCTTACCAGCTTGCTCCCCATGGCTTGCTCTTCACAGATAGTAGGAGAGAGCTCCTGAAGATGCTCCTCTAAACTCACACGTGCCCAGGCCTAAGGTCAGGCTTCGGTGCCATCCCCAAGTTGGCATTCATCTCGTTACTTGAAACGAGACCTCTCACTAACCTGGAACTTACCAGTTTGTCTAGACTGACTAACAAGTCTCAGGAATCCTCCTACCTTCACCTCCCCAGCACTGGGATAACAAGTCCATGTTATCTATCATGCCTGCCTTTTTTTTTTTCACATGGGTTTGGAAGGCAAGCTCAGAACCTCTTGCTCATACGGTAAGCACTTCATCCACTGAGCCATCTCCCCAGCCTCTAGAGTATTCTCTCATGCTATGAAGCAAATGTTCTCCCTCAAGACTCTGCCTGTCACCTCCAGAAAGCCACTGCTTCCTGGCTCTTAGCCAGAGAGGCACTTCTGTTCTGCACAGCTCTAGGCTGCGGCACTGCCTCTGGTGCAATGTATTTGGAGCATCTATTCTGTATCTTAATGGACAGTGAGCAACTTCAGAGTAGGAACAAGTGTCTGTTCTCCTTGGTCCTCTTCAGGGCTAGCAAACTGTCTGCCCTGTTGTACCTTTTCTAGAACGGACCATGGAGTACACGGACAGATCATGAATAGTACACTCTGTGCACTCAATCCCTTTCCGTGACCCTCCCCCATCCCATCCCATCCCATCCACCCACCCCCCTTTATTGGAGATTTTTTTTCAGTTTGGTCATGGGATCTGGCAGCTAAACAGTTTATCCTTCAACAGGCAGCATTCCAGCATGGCTGCAGGGGACCCTGCTCCGAAATGGGCCTGGGATGCACACAGTGGGAGATAGCAAGTACAACCATTGGTTTGATGGCCTGGCCCTTCTCCACAGTTTCTCCATCAGAGATGGTAAGAGCCTGGCATAAGTTTGCTGTTGTCATGGTAATGGATACAAGGCTGAACCCATGGCCGGAAGCAATAGGAGTTTGTTCTCTTTCCATTCTGGAGGGTCAGCTGTCTGAAACTGATCCCACTGGGGAAATGCTGAAAGTATTGGTAGGGGTTGCTTTTCTTCTGGAAGCTCTGGGGAGAATACAGTGCCTTGCCTTCCTACGATTTCAGAAGGTGACTGTATCCTTAGCTTGTGGCCACCTCCCTGTCTCAAACCAGGACTTACAGTCATACAAGGATTCTATAATGCCATTGTGACGAGTCACACAACCCCAAAGCATTAGCTGAGTAAGACTTACAAAATCCCTCTCATCATACGGGTACTGCAGGGTTCAGATGCAGGCAGATCCTGGTGAAAGCATCACGTGGCCCACTGCAGACGACACTTTGGAAAAGCACCCAGGGTTCTTCATCTTATGATAGAATCTGCCATAGGATGAGCAACAACCGAAAAGGGGACAAGTTGGGAACTCAGACATGCCTCTGATCAAAACAAGAGGCTAGACTGGGAAGAGGCAAGCTGGGCACACCGCTTGCCCTAACTGTCACGGCTGTGTGTCTCTCCCATTGGCAACCCAGTCCTCTAAGAGTCCTCAGGTGGCCAGCCAGGCCTCTCATCTCTTCTGGGACCCCCAGCGGCTCCCCATTGTGGAACAATGGAGGTAGAGACACAGAATATCAAGTTCCTCCAGTCTAGTTCAGAAGAGTCATGTGCAGGGAAATTGGGGTCAAGGGATAAAGAAGAAAATGCAGGGGGTGTGTTCATTTTGTTTTGAGTACTTTATGGGGGTCTTCCATTCTTGAGATTTTTGTTTTATTTACTTTAATAGATCTTATACAGGTTCATATCACGTTGAAGCCATCTCCCATATTCTTTTACAGTCTCTTCTTCTCCTCACTGCTCTCTCTTGTCTCCTAGACAGTTTCACTCTGCTTTTATTTCATATATGTGTGTGTACACACATAGATGGATGCAAGTATAAGTAGTGTGTGCATATATATGTATGTACATATATATATGGTTTTATGTGACTCTGTAAGATCCAGGGATCACAAATGAGAGGAAACATACAATATTCATCTTTCTGAGCCTGATTTAATTCACTTAATACAACAGTCCCCCGCCTCCATCCATCTTTCTGCAAATGACATAACTTCATTCTTTACAGCTGAAAGAAAGTTGAATTGTATGCACACACCATATTTTCTCTACCCGTTCCTTGGATGTTGGACACCTAAGCGGGTTCCAGGACAACTATTGTAATAGAGCTGCAGTAAACATGGATGTGCTGGTGTCTCTGGAATGTGTAAATAGCCAGGAGTGGTATAGCTGGATTGTGTGGTAGGTCTAGTTTTTTATTGTTGCTGTGTTTTTTTTTTTTTTTAAGATTTACCTTTTTTTATATATATGAGTACACTGTAGCTGTACTGATGGTTGTGAGACATCATGTGGTTTCTGGGAATGAAGTTTGCTCACTCCAGTCACCCTGCTTGCTCGCTCTAGCCGGCCTTGCTCATTCCAGCCTAAAGATTTATTTATTATTATATCTAAGTACACTGTAGCTGACTTCAGATGCACCAGAAGAGGGCATTAAATCTCATTATGGGTGGTTGTGAGTCACCATGTGGTTGCTGGGATTTGAACTCAGGACCTTCAGAAGAGCAGTTGGTGCTCTTAACTGCTGAGCCATTGAGCCAGCCTGACAGATCTAGTTTTATAGTTTTTTTTTTAAAGATTTATTTTTAATGATGTGTACATTCTTACATCTGTGTGTGGGTATGTGAATGTGCATGCAGTACCCTAGGAGTCCAGAAGAGGGCACTAGAGTTACAGGTGATTAGGAACCACCCAACATGGGTGCTAGGCACTGAACTCAGATCCTCTCTCTGTAAGAGCAGCAAACACTCTTAAATGAGGGTCTACCTCTCCAGCCTTCATTTTTACTTTTTGAGGAACCTCAAACTGCCTTCAAGTGGTCAGACTAGTTTTCATTCCCACAGGGGCGGATCCTGGCCAGCCCTTGTAGGTCTTATGGCCGCTGTTTTCTCTGAGGTTAGATGAGCTCTCAGTGTTGCTTTGATTTCGTTCTTCTGATGGCTAGTGAGGTTAGACCTCTTTTCATTTACCGGCATTTCACAATGGTTTTCATGCTTTGAAACTGTTCGTTTTATTAGTGCGCTTTGCTTTTAAGAAATTGAGGGCCAGGATGGCATGGTGGTGAACACCTTTAACCTCAGCACATGGGAGGCAGAAGTATAGTGAGAATTTTTGTTTCTTTAAAAACACAGGAAGATGACTGGAGTCTGGTTTTGTTTTAACCCCAGGTGTTGGGCCATGGAGGCCGCTTCACAGCGGGTGGCTATGATATGCCTGGTGCTATAGCATGGGGCATGGCTTTACCAGCTGCAGATAATTCTGAGCTCTGGGGACTCGTCAGGGGGTATGTAAATGCTAGGATCCTGGCCATTTGGTTGGTGGTTGGATGCCATTGGTTACGGTTTGGCAAGTCTTCATGCACAAAGAGACAAAAAGAAGAAGTTAGATATCCTGTCAATTGATCAACTTGCCCCAAAGAACTCAATACCCCTAATCAGCAGAAAGGAGTCTTAACAATATTGTCACCCTCTTTCCCTTCTATCTTTTTTTTTTCTTGCCTACCGAATGTTACACGGTTAAAGAGTAGAAGAAGTAAAAAGGGTGAAACAACCCACAAAGTAGCCAAAATTCCAGCTACACAGAAGCAGCTGAGTCCAGGTGAGTTCAAGCCCAGCCTGGTCTCCAAAGTGAGTTCTAGGACAGCCGGGGCTACATAGTGAGACTCTGTCAAAACAAACAAAAACCAAAAACCAAAAAACAAACAAAAAAAAAAAAACAAGGGCTGGAGAGTTGGCTCAGTGGGTAAGAGCACTGACTGCTCTTCTGAAGGTCCTGACTTCAAATCCCAGCAATCACATGGTGGCTCACAATCACCTGGAAGATGCCTTCTTCTGGCGTGTCTGAAGACAGCAATAGTGTACTTATTTATAATAGTAAATAAATCTTTGGGTCAGAACGAGCAGGGACTGAGCGAGCAAGCGGGGCCAGCCAGGGTGAGCGGGGTTGAGCAGAGTGAGCAGAGATCCTAAAGTCAATTCCCAACAACTACATGATGGCTCACAACCATCTGTACAGCTACAGTGTACTTATATACATAAAATAAAGAAATAAATCTTAAAAAAAAAAAAAAAAAAAAACTAGCAAAGCTTTCAGACCTGACCCAGTTCTTGACCAAGCAGGAGATTTCTGTCTACTGTATCCCTTCATATGGGGTGTGGGACTTGTGACAACAGGCAGGCAGTGGCTTAGGGACTTTAGTGCTCCATCCCCAGCCTTGCCCATTTCCAGAGCTACTTTCTCTCAGGGCCTCCAGTGCTCTAGGATCCCACAGCTCCGTGTTGATAGGATGTGGGTGGTTGGGCCTGAGAGTTTACATTTCGAGTGAAAAGAATTCACCTCTTATGCCAAGCATCCTGGGGGTGCAAAAACCTTAGCCAGTGCCATGTGGATGGTGGCATCTAGAAGGCATGACCAAAGAAGGACAGGCCAGCTCTAAAGTGGGTCTTTGTTCAAGGCAGCTCTTGGCTGAGGACCAACATCAGGCTCATCCCTCAGGCAAGCTTCCAGCCTTACACATCAAGAATTCTCCTTGACCATCTAGAATTTCTACAGCCGACATCCATGTATACAATACTTTTATCATTGGGACAAAAGCAGCTTACAGTGGAAGAAAGGAAGTGTTTATTTGGGGCTCACAGTTTGTCAAGGAAAGCCTGCTGGCAGGAGAGTGAGACACTGGGTCACCTTGCACCCACGGTAGGGAAGTGGAGAGACGAACGCTCAGCCCACTTTCTTCAACATTCCCATCAAGACCCCAGCCAATAGGATGGCCCTACCCACATTCAGAATGGATCTTTTCTCCACAGTTAAACCTCTCTGGAAACAGCCTCTGAGATGTGACCAGAGGTCTGTGTCTCCTAAGGCATTCTGAGGTTGGCAGTGACAGTGAACCATCAGAACATGTATGCTGTGTACTCTGGCCAGAGGTGTCTTACCTCATTGAAACTGCCGACTTTAGGAGCTGGAGAGATGGTTGCCTGAAGTTGACCATAATCTCATGAGGCTGGTGTTACTGTTACAGGCATTATTCCCCTTAAGTAGAAAATGGATGTGGTTTCCATAGAAATGTGCACTCAGTCCTCTGGAGAAAGATATGAAAATACACCCGAGGGTACAGCCATCTGTGCTGTTAGAAGTCACCAGGGTGAACACGAGGGAGAGGGCTTATCATTGCATGGGACACCCCTCATACACTCTTTATTAGCTCAGATGCCACCTGTGTGAATGAATTATCAGTAGAGTTCAGCTGACTGTATTGCTGCGTTCAGACTCTGCCTGTGAGCAGCCATTTCTATGTTCATTACCAGCCTAGGAACCCATTACTGCTCAATAGTTGTGTAGTAGACGCTATTTAACCTCTCTCTGCCTCAATTTTATCAGTGAGAATGGTCACATGTGTACTTGATGTGTTAAGAAAGTTTACATTTGCTGAGAAGGGGTGGCACATGCCTTTAATCCCAGCACTTGGGAGGCAGAGGCAGGCAGATTTCTGAGTTTGAGGCCAGCCTGGTCTACACAGTGAGTTCCAGGACAGTGAGGTCTATACAGAGAAACTCTACCTCGAAAAACAAAAAGCGAAAAACAAAAAGCAAAAAACAAAAAAAAAATCAAAATAAAAAATTCAAAAAAACAAAAAGAAAGTTTACATTCAAGTGTTTATAATTTCTCTTATGTTGCTGTTGATTGGCAACTTAGGTTTATTTTTTAAGATTTATTTGTTTTATTTATTTAAGTACACTGTAGCTGTCTTCAGACACACCAGAAGAGGGCATCAGATCTCATTATGGATGGTTGTGA
>NW_022196905.1:255459039-255471539 GCF_008632895.1 Mastomys coucha
CCGGGTCTCTGGCTTAATGTGCTCTCTGGAGTTAGGCGATCCACTTGCAGGGAAGGGGCAGAGGAGGCAGTCAGTGTTCTTAACCACTGAGCCATCTCTCCAACCCCAACAACTTAGCAACTTAGGTTTTTTTTTTTTTTTTTTTAATTCAAAACATTTCTTTATTTTTGACTTTCTATTGATCCCTTGTGAGTTTCACATCATGCACCCCAATCCCACTCATTTTCCCATTTTTTTTATATCTGTTCCCCACACTTGCAACCTCAACCTCCCCCTCAAAAGAAAAAGAAATAATAATCATCTTTCTCTGAATGCTATGTCATGTGTGTTATATACTGTAGCTTTTTTTTTTCCTTTGGTTTTTGGCTTTTGTTTTTCTTTTAATTTATTTATTACTATAAATAAGTACAATGTAGCTGTCTTTATATGCACCAGAAGAGGGCATTAAATCTCATTACAGGTGAGCCACCATGTGGTTGCTGGGATTTGAACTCAGGACTTTGGAAGAACAGACAGTGCTCTTACCCACTGAGTTAACTCACCAGCCCTGGCTTTTGTTTTTTTGAGACAGGGTTTCTCTGTGTAGCCCTGGATGTCCTGGAACTCTGTAGACTAAGCTGTCCTCGAACTCAGAAATCTACTGTAGCTTTCATAGCAAGGTTATTATTGTTTCTTTTTCTTTTGAGTGTCATGTGTGTTACAAGCATCCTTACTTGCAAATGTTTATAAATGTATCTTTTATTTGCCTGTATGGTAAATGTCATCTCTGAGACTTCCTGTCTCTGTCTGCTAACCTAGGCCTAGTCCTGGAAGCTTCTAACCCCTGTACAGTCTAATCTAGGCCTAGGGTGTTTTCAGCCTCTGAGATTTGCTGCTGAATAAGCTCACCTTTTCTAGCTCTTTCTGAACTCTGGCTGGCTGGTCAGCTCAGCTATTCTGGCTCAAAACTCCCTACCACACTAACTGATTCAATTTGGCTTCTTTCAGCTTCTCCTGAATTGCTCTGCTTGGCTTCATACTAACTTTGGCAAAGTGTTCTAATCTTCTGACTCATTCTCATTCTCTGGCTCATTCTGTCTTCACCTCTATCTAGCTTGTTCTCTCTCATTGCAACCTGGCTCTCTCTAACTAACTGTCCTAGTAAAACTGACTCCTCTTCTCCCTCTCTGCACTGTTCTCTTAAGTAGCTTCCCTTTCCTTTATTCTCATGAGAGTTGAGAATATCTTATTCTGTCAAATCTTTCTCTGATTCATCACCTTGTCTGCCACTCAATTAGAAGTCGCTTTCAAACATGGGTGCTTCCTTCTACAAAGTAACTTTACCTTCAGTGTTTGGGATTAAAGGTGTGTACTAAGAGCTAAGCCACACCACAACTAAAAACAGCCTTTTTCAGCAAATAACACAATCTCAGGGTTCAAAGTGTGATCTAATATCCTGTAACAAGAGTTCATTGCAATGAGTTATTGATCTCCTTCTAGGCCTCTGGCTTCTGCAACACTATCAATACTCACTAGAACTCTTCTAAGGTATCCTGTTGTTGCCCTGTGTCATGGATATTCTGCAGCTTTGAATCTGCAGGACCAGGCCCTTCATGGGCATGATGGAGGCATCAATGGGATAGATCTTGGAGTGAGCCAACTCAAAGCCCTGGATCTGGGCCTGGATGGTAGCTGAGTGGATCAACCTGCCAGCTCTCCCTTACCCATACCACCAGAGACAGCTCTCCAGCACTGCCCTGGCTAGCTCACCCAATGCCACAGCCAGCAAGGGGCAGGACCTGCTCTCCACCTCGCATGCCCTTGAGGCAAGCTCACCTACACCCACAACACCAGGGTCAGCTCCACTGTGCTGCGCAGACAAAAATCAGGGCTGCTATCCTGAGTGCTGCAGCAGGTGAGGGACAAGGCCAGCTAGCTCTCTGGCTGTCATGTTTTCTGGGCCAGCTCTCCCTCCATCTGTCAAGGGGAAGGGTGGAAGGGGCAGGATATTTCATTCTATATTTTACTTATTTGTGTGTGTGTCTACAAGTCCATGCATGCATGGGGTGTGGGTTCTGGGGATCAAACTTAGGTCGTCAGACTTGACACCAGTGCCTTTATGCACGGAGCCATCTCCCCCCACATCCCCTTCTCATCTTTTATTTTATCTTACTTAATTTTTATGACCCATCAAGTCTAGTTAGTGCTGCCCATGTATGCTGTAGGTGTGGGGCAGTCCACTAGAGCCTGGGACCACACTTCTAAAGAGAACTGACTCTCTGTCCCTCTGCCTCTCTGTCTCTGTCTCTGTCTCTGTGTCTCTGTGTCTCTGTATCTCTGTATCTCTGTGTCTGTCTCTCTGTCCCTCTCTCTCTCTCTCTCTCTCTCTCTCTCCCTCTCCCTCCCTTCCTCCCTCCTTGCAGCCAACAACTGCCAATAGCTCTTCATCTAAGAGTGGAGGTTGTGGGCTCATCTCTATGCATGTCGACTGTCTTAATGTCATGCAGGCTGAGTCCCTGAGTTCAGCAGTTCTGTTGAATCCAGAAGGCACTCTTTCACTCTGTCCTCCCAGCCTCTGGCTCTTAAAATCAAAGTCATCCTTTCCCTCCCTGCCCACCTCCACTCCCTTCCCATCTCTCTCCCCCTTCTTCTCCCCCTCCCCCACTCCCTTCCCATCTCCTTCTTTCTCCTCTCCCTCTCCCCTCTCCTTTCCCTCCTCCACCCCATTCCCTTCTTATCTCTCTCTCCATCCCCCTCTCCCTCATCTCTGCCTCTCCTCCCCCTCCCCTTCCCATCCACCTCTCCCTCTCTCTCCCTTTCCTGCCCTCCCACCCTTCTTTCTCTGACACACACAAAACACATCCACTTTTTAAAAAAAATATGTGCAAATGAACTTAAACTTCAAATTCCCTTCTCACTGTAGTACACACTTGCATGAAAGAGGTTGGTCTGGGTCAACCAACTTTCCTCTGAACCTTAGTAAAGCCCCTAGAATGGCTGATATCAATTTCATTGGTCCCCAAAGGTGCCAGGCTGACAAGTGTTTGCTTCTGTTTCAGGGGAGGTCTTCTACAGGAGCAAATACCTGCAGAGTGACACGTACATCGCCAACATCGAGGCCAACAGAATTGTGGTGTCTGAGTTTGGAACAATGGCCTACCCAGACCCCTGCAAAAACATCTTTTCCAAGTAACATGACCTTCTGAATCTTGACAAATTCATACTTTTGGATATTTCTGATGGTCAAAACAGCCCACATTTTCTCCCCTATTAGTTTTCGTTGGGGTAGATAAAAACCCCAGCTAAAACCATGTGGCCGGGTGTGACCACAGATGACATATGCTTCTTGATCAATGACAACGAGGGAAACAAAGAGCATTTGACAAATTGTCAGATGTTCACTTGCCTGGCTGGATAGAGAGTGTTTGGGCATTATCGGTCAAAGTTACAAATGTGTGTTCCCTTTCGTCTAGAGATACACTCGCTTGTGTCTGAAATGACAAATAGACAAAGTTATTCCTGGCTATGTCATTTGTTATGATAAACGCTGCAAACAGCCCAAATGTCATTGCCAGAAGTCTGGTTGAATACAGAGCAGTAAAACTGTGTAAGAGCGAGCCTCGGTGAGGCTGAAAAAGCATGAGGCCACTAACTGTACACATCAGTCCTAAGATGTATTAAGTTAAAGTGTTGTTGAGGATGATGAGGATGGTGATGATGTTGTCATTGTTTTAAAGCAGGGCAGGGCTGGTATCTTAGGATTTCTATTACTGGGGGAAAACCACCATGACCAAAAAGTACGCTGAAGAAGCAGCATACACTTCCACATCACTGTTCATCACCAAGGAAGTCAGGGCAGGAACCTGGACACAAGAGCTGATGCAGAGGTCATGGAGGGGTGCTGCTTATTGGCTTGTCCCCCATGGCTTGCTCAGCCTGCTTTTCTTATAGACCACCAGCCCAGGAATGGCATCACCCACACTGGGCTGGGCCCTCTAATCACTAATTAAGAAAATGCCTTACAGCTGGATCTCATGGAGGCATGTCCTTATCTGGGGCTCCTTCCTCTTTGAGGACTCTAGCTTGTACCAAGTTGACACACAAAACCAGCCAGTACAGCTGGGTAGATGACTGGTGGTGGGTCAGAGCACTTGTTGAGAGAAAGCATGGAATCCTGAGTTCAAGTCCCTAGAACTAAGCATGGTCACAGTATGCATGTAGTCCTAGTACAGCAGTCTGCAGACAGACAGCCTAGCTCCAGGTCTTATCAAGAGAGTGATATAAAGAGTTAGAGGCAGGGTATCTGACATCTGCTTCTAGTCCACTATGCACATGTGCACAGGTACATGGACCTGCACACAAATGAACTACACACACAAGCACATACACACACATGGATACATACACACATGCACACACACATACACACACATATACACATCCATACACAGACACACACACACATGAACACAGACACATACACACATGTACACACATATATATACACATACACACATGCATACACATGCATACACACACAGACATACACACATGAACACAGACATATACACACATGCACATACTTATATACACACATACATATACAAAACAAACACACATGTACACACATATATACACATACAAGCACACACATACACATATACACATACACACATGTACATACACATGTACATACATACATATACATGCATGCATACATGCACACATACACATACAAACATCCATACACACATACATGCACATGTACACATATATACATACACATACACACATGCATACACATACATACACACAGACATACACACATGAACATAGACATATACACACATGCACATACATATATACACACATACATATACAAAACAAACACACATGTACACACATATATACACATACAAGCACATACACATATGTACACACATACACACATGTACATACACATATACATACATGCACACATACGCATGCATACACACATGCACACATACACATACAAACATGCATACACACATACACACATACATGCACGTACACACACACATACATACACACACACACCTCTTTCTCAGAACAAGGCACATAAGTGCACTCTGTGTCCAGGGAGGAAAAAGGCAGAAGTCAGTCTAGGTGCATTTTTGCTTGCACAGGGCATAAAGAGATCCAAGAGGTCAAGGGGGTGGGAAGCTGAGGAATGAGAGAGAGGGTGGGGAGATTTTTCTGGAACACATCTGAAGTCATCTGGGTTATGGAGCAGATGTGTGTATTACACATTCAATAATTAAATTCTTGGCTAGAGAGTCAGGCCTGCTCTCCCTATCTCCCTTCAGATACGCTTCAGAGAGCTATGGAAAGATTCAGGGTGGATTGCCAAAGATAGGAAAACTGCCTCTGCTCTTCTGAGGCTGACATCATCCTTCCCTGGAACAGGGCGACTTGCCCTTGCAGATGGGGCTGAGCTGGGGTGGTGTAAACAGAAAGAAGGAGTGGGGCTGGAGGACTTCAAAACCTTACCTGGAGGAGAATCCCTGCAGTTGCATTCTCTGCCGCTAGGGGGAGCACCACTCAACGCTTGCATTCAGTCTTTGCCATTTGTACCATTTAAACCGCCTTGGGTTCTCTTCCTGTTTGCAGTTGCCATTTGGTGAAATGAACCCTGAGTCTTAAATAACATGAGCTTTTGTTTCCTTTTTGCCAAAAATTAAGTCCAAGGCTGAGGCTGAAGCTCAGTTAGTAGAATGCTCACACAAAGCCCTGGGTTTGATCCCCAGCACAAGCTTAAATCAGACATAATGGACCAGCGCTCCAGGTCTGGACAGAGTCTCTCATTAAAATTGTAGTTTAGGTACCTGACAGCAACTCAGCAGCAATCCTACTGTCTCTGGGTCACACAGCTTTTGGGTTACACGCATGTGTGTGGCCATGACTAGCTACACACTCAGAAGGTGAGGCAGAAGTTCAAGGACATCCTTGGGTACATAGCAAGTTTGGGGTTAGCCTAGGATGAATGAATCCTTGTTTCAAAAGAAAAAAATCAACAAATAAACAAACAACACAAATAATTTCTTGAACAAATTTTAAAAACTCAGTGGGGGTTCAGATCTTGAACGTTTGCTAGGTTTGGGGAGTATTATAGGTACAGGTCTGGTATCTGTATGGCTACTTAAAATAATTAGAAGCATACCAGTTCCTGCTGGCTCTAGTTGAAGAGACCACTGCACTTCTAACACTCAGGGGAAGTGTGGTGTGGCCACACTGGCCAGCACCTCACTTGCTGACTCCACGATGTGGAATGTGCGGGGAACCTGATACCTGAGTCCCCCAGATTCCTCAAGTAACCCGTTGAGACCCAGAGTCTTTTCTCTACTGCTGAAGTAGAACTTGTTAAATGGTGAGAAGGCAGATCACAGAGGGCAGAACTTCCCAGCCGGCCAGGCACAGCCTCTAATGTGGCCCGCTTTCTCTCTTTCCAGAGCTTTCACCTACTTGTCCCACACCATCCCCGATTTCACAGACAACTGCCTGATCAACATTATGAAATGTGGAGAAGACTTCTATGCGACCACAGAGACCAACTACATCAGGAAAATCGACCCCCAGACTCTAGAGACCTTGGACAAGGTATGGTAGGCTTACAGTCAGTGTCCATTCCTGGCCCAACAGAAACCCCACTCCCCACCCCCAGGGGGGAAGGCAAGCTGCCCACAAGCCTCCGCCGATGTCTCAGCTGCCTTAGCACGGGGTTTGTAGTTACACTTAAGCAAGAACTACACGTGTCCGTCTTTGTGGCTGCCCTCACTCCCAATGGTTCCACATACAGCACAGTCATGTGTTGTTTAAGTATGTTTCAGTTAATGACAGGACACATGCGTGATGGGGATGCCAAAGATGGTTCCATCTAGGGACACTGCAGCTATCTTATCGGATAAACTCTGTAATGTCCATATGGTGAAATCTCCTATGATGACCTTCTCATGTGTTTCCATAGGGCTAGAGAGACGGCTCAGTGGTTAAAAGCATGTACTGTGCTCTTTCAGGTGATCTGAGTTCAGTTCTCAGCACCCTGGTTGTAACTCCAGCTCCAGGGGAATCTGATGCCCCCTTCTGGCCTGTGTGGGTACTGCACATGCTCGCTCGCACACATACGCTTTAAAAATAGACATTAAAAACAACTCTTTAGAACATATCCTTGTCCCTAAAAGTGGTATAGACTTAAGTGGCTTAAAATAACAGAGGCCTACTGTCTTGTATTTATGGAAGCCACAATTCTAAATTCAATATGTAGAGCCAGGCTCTGGCAGGCTCTAAGGGGTCTCCTTCCTGTGTCTCCCAGCTCCTGGACTTCCCATCGGCCCTCGGTGTTCCTCAGCTTATAGACTTATCACTTTAGTCTCCACCTCCTCAGTCCCATGGTATTCCCTTTGTGTCTGTGGACTCCAATTCCCCGTGTTCTATGAGCACGCAAGTCAGAAGCCCGCAGCCCACGTGGTAGGGCATCATCTCGTGGTGATTACACATTCAAAGACGCCGCTGCCACGTGAGATCACATTCACAAGTGCTAGGGTTAGGACTTCCTTCTGTATGTTTGGAAGATGGTACAACTCAAAACCGTGCCCATATAGCTCTTATAGGACCCAGAGTGTTCTACCCACAGTGACCTGCAGAGGGAGGTATTACTCAGAGAGCAGCAGACACCAGCAGACAGAACCACTTTCCTGGGCTAAGATTCCCATGAAAATCTATAGACCCCCGTGTCAGTTTGTTCCAGCTAGTTGTCCAAAGCCACAATGATGTCATAAGGCATTTGAGCAAGCAATCTGCTCAACTGAATGCCTATCTTAGCCAGGAAATTATATCAGTTCCTTGTAAACTGGGTGGCAAGGGCCCAACTGATGCATTCTGGGAAATACCGGAAGGCCCGAACCCAACCTAACTCTTGGCTGCCTTTGTTATCCTGGTGAAGGGCAAACAGCTAATAAGTACCTAGCCATCGCATGGTTCTCTGGCTTTGGTCTATTCTGAGCAGGGGTCATCGTTCAACTTGTTAGTAGAATTCCTGCTTTAAGTAAATGGATTTAGAACTTCGGTTTCCAGAGTATAATCATGAGAGGCGTGGAGAACTGTGTCTCTGCCTCTGTGGACTCCAACAGGGGTGAATTGAAAGGACTTAATAGGATCGGCACAGGGAAGTGGTTGAGACTGACTGGAAGATGTCAATCTATCTACCTCCACCATTGCTTAGAGCCTTCTTTCATGAGGCACCCTGCCTCTGTACTGAGGATCCTGACAAGACCAGGATGTAGAATGAGAACTACAGGCACAAAAACAAACAAACAAACAAAACATGCGGCTCACTAGCTCCCCACAACTGACTTCTGTCACAGAAGTAATACAAGCTCATATCAGGTCATGAGAGTAGACCTTTCTTAAAAAGTAAATTATGTCTCTTTCCTCCCAGTCAGTAGGTATTCAAAGAGATCCACCCTCCTTCTAGGCTGAGACCCAGTCAGGTGTTCACAGGATCCCATCTTCTCATCTTTACAAAGCAGAGTGGCTATTGTATTTTACAGGTTGATTACCGGAAGTATGTGGCAGTAAATCTGGCTACCTCACACCCTCATTACGATGAGGCTGGAAATGTCCTTAACATGGGCACATCCATTGTGGACAAAGGAAGGACAAAATACGTGATATTTAAGATCCCAGCTGCAGCACCAGGTAAATCACACTGGGGATCTAACAAAGACAGCTGGGTGACCCTGACTGAAGAGTCCGCATTTGTGCTTGTGACGCACTTCATAGATTATTCAGATGACCTTAAAGTCGGTTTTGTCATTTAGCCGAAGGCAAACGTTCTTTGGGGAAGAACTCAGTTTTCTTCTTTAAACATAAAAGAGACATTTCTGAGATTATTTTGAATAAAAGAAACACTGACACTATTTTAACTTTCTGTTTTTTAGGCTCCGATTCATGAATTCACTATTTTATCTATCCACCCACCCATCCACTCACCTTCAGTCTACACGTTCACCTATTCACCTATACTCTCATCCATCCAACTATCCATTTATCCATCCATCTACTCATCCATCCATCTATGCATTGATCTACTTGCCTAACACTCAATCGTCCGTCTTCTCATCCATTCGCCTACCCCTAAACCATCCACCCCTCCATTTATCCACTTATCCATCCATCCGTACACACAACCACCTATTCACCTATGCACAGATCCTCACAGCCATCCGTCCACCCACCCACCTATGTATTCAATCATCTATCTCTCCACACATCTTTTCAGCCTATTCTAACCTTTTCCCTAGCTACTAGTTTAGTCATTTTTAAAAGTCTTCTGGCAGACTTTTCATATGCCAAGATTGTGCCACCCCCTCTATCCCACAGCCAGGCTCCCAGGGCTGTTGGGGTGCTCAGCCCTGCTGGGATCCACTCCAGATCCACACCCTGTTCCCAGAGCCTTCTGGACCTCCTCCTCTCAGGGCCGGGTCCTGGAGCAAAGCCCAGGCCAGTGATTGCATGTTCCCGAGGGGGAAGAGGGTGAGGCTCCCAACCTGTGTTTGTCTAAGACCCTCCTGGTTGCCACACCCAGCAGATGAAGCCTTCAAGGGTGTTTGACCTGACCTTCTGGCCTAGGGAACCAGTTTATATCTGTGACCCTGATAACACCTGCCTGCTCCCTATCCCTACCAGCTGTAGAAAACTACCCAGCTGTGACAGAAACTGGAAGCACAGCTCCCCCCAGGTCACAAGGTGCCATGAATATTACTAAGTGAAACTGAAGTTACTCAAACTGATAAAGGATGAGTGGTCCAGTCCAGCATCTTAGAATTCAGACTAGGGTCCTCCTGACGTTTTTATTTGCTGCCTTATATCACAGGGGACTGTGAGGCTCAGATTAGGTGACATGGTGTTGGTCACATGGCTTACCGGAGCCCTGTCATCATGCAAGAGGAGGGGGCAGGGCATTCTTGCTCTTCATGCCAGACCTGGCTTTGTGTTCCTCTTCATTTGTAGAGAAAACTAGCCCACAGCCCCACGGTGTCCCCTCCCACCAGCCAGCTGTTTACAGTGTGCACAGGTGGCCACAGTGAGGTGGGGACATTGACAGGGAACTCATTATAAACCAGCCCCAGGACTGGGTGGGGAGCCTTTTGCCCAGGGCTGATTCATGCTTACAAAGGACTCAGAAAACAGAGCACACACTCAGTGCCAGCAGAGGCCCATGAACTGTGGTTAGAACAGAGGTCCGGTGTGGACCTCCCACCCCTCCCCCATGCCCTACTGCTTGCTTTTCTGGGTATTCCCCACTCCACCCCCAATAGCACAGGAAGAAGTCAGCTATGACTTGGATCATTGTGCTAGACCATTCACCTCATTTGCCCATCTTGTGAAATGGGCATCCTACAGCTTAGCCGAATTTCCATAGTACATCATCATTCACCCTGTCGGTAGAGGGCTAGACTGCTAAGCATGAGGATTTGAGTTTGATTCCCCAGAGCCCCTGTAAAAACCCAGATGTGGTGATGCACAGCTGTAATCCTAGCTCTGCAAAGGCAGAAGAAACTAGTGAGGTGAATTCCTGGAGCTCACTAGTAGAATATGCGGACTCCAGGTCCTAGTGAAAATGAACCCCTGTCTGAAAAGGAAGTGACAGCTCAGGTTGTCCTCGGTGCCTGCGCCTGGGCATACTTACCTCACCCCAAGACACAAGGCAGTCTGTCTTCATCACAATGGATAGTCCTCTGCCGGGCAGTCTACAATGGGCAGCCTTAAGAACAATGGATAGAAACCCTGAGGAATAAACTGTGTATGCTGGCTCCCCACAAAACAGAAGAGCTGTGGGAAGGGTGCCCCTGGGAACCTTGGTAGAAATACAGTCTGGGCCCTGCCCTAGGAACACATTAACCTCTGCATTTGATCACTGTCCCCGCATGATTCATGAGGATGTATATTCAAGGCTCTGTAGCAAGGATCAGCACTCTTTTTTTTTTTCTTTCTGCCAAAGGACCATGCAGTAACTAAACTATACAAGGCCCTGAGGACCAAGTCTCTGGCGTTTATCACAGAGGCTCACCTGGGCTACTGTCCCTGGAAGCAGTAGTAGTCAGACCTCATAGAAAGCAGTGGGCGTCCATCTCTACATGAGATTGTATTTGTGAAGGCAGCTGGAGGCTCAGCATGGTCCCCCCGCTGGTGTGGAGACCGTTGGCCCCTCAAGGCTTCCCTGGGTGAGACATTGGTTTTTCAGGCTGGAAATCCAGAGTCCGCCACAGTCTGTGGACTCTAGTGGGAGTCTCTCAGTATCTGGGCCTGTGGGTTCTTCATGGGCAGTTCTTTCTCCTGAGAACACAGTCAGGCTGTGGATGACAGTGCTATACGGCTAGATTTCCAGGTTTGCTCTTCTCCAGGCGGCAGGAAGAAAGGGAAGAGCCCCGTGAAGCACGCTGAGGTTTTCTGCTCCATCCCCTCGCGCTCGCTGCTCTCTCCCAGCTACTATCACAGCTTTGGCATCACGGAGAACTATGTGGTGTTTCTGGAGCAGCCTTTTAAATTGGATATCCTGAAGATGGCCACCGCATACATGAGAGGAGTGAGCTGGGCTTCCTGCATGTCTTTCTACAGGGAGGACAAGGTGAGGCCTCCCTGTCTGTCTACCCCCCAGCCCTGGAGCACTGGCAGGGAGGCCACCCTGAGGGGTGCTTATGGAATATTAGCTGCCATTTACTCCCGTTGCAGGCAGCTGTCACCATCTAGAGAGTTCTGATGTTGGGATGGGTCATTAGAGTGGTCCTGAGGTAGGATATCCCTATTTCCAAATGCAGACTGTCCTGGGAAATGGATGTGATCTTGGGCAGACAAAATCCCCCAAACTATCCATAGATGCACAGCCACTATGGGATCAAGCCCTTGTCTGTAGCTGGAACCTACAGTCTTGGGGGGCTTAGCGAGTCCTGGGTACCTGTGAGCTTACATATCAGGATGACACTGGGTTCCACAGATGTGGAGTGAAAACATCTCCTTCAGTTAGGGGCACGTGTGTGTTCTATGCACAGGCACATGAACGTGTACACGTATGTGCATGCACGGATGGATGTTAGACACATGTGTGTGTGTACAAATGTGTGTATTTGTTTGCTGTTGCTGCTTCTAACAAACGTCCATCGATTCTCAGTGTGACCTATTCAGATAATACACCAGTATAGAAAGCCATACATAAAATCCCTTTCCTGGGCTGTTGATGTAGCTCAGTTGGTAGGGTACTTGCCCAGGATACACAAAGCCTTGGGTTCAATTCCCGGGACTGTATAAATTGGGTGTTGTGGTACATGCCTGCAATCCCAGAACTCAGAGGAGGCAGAGAATCAGAAGTTTAAGGTCATCTTTTGCTACACAGCAAGTTCAAGGCCAGCCTGGGCTACATGAGATCTTATCTCAAAATAATATTTTTTTAAAAAATTCCTTTCCCATTAGACTTCCCACCATCT
>NW_022196905.1:255476539-255531530 GCF_008632895.1 Mastomys coucha
TGCAGACAGCCAGGAATTCAGATGTTCACCCTACAGGCCTTACGCCCCAGGAACAGTCCTCTGTAGTCCAGGGGACCTTTTCCCACCCTCATTTCTGAGCTCTGCAGTACAGGGGTTCAGCCTAACCCAGAGAGCAGGAGAGCCAGGATTTGTACCCAGGCTTGTGTGTCTCTTAATTTGGGACTCTCTCCTCTTTGTAACGTGTCTCTGTGTGTCTCTGCCATGGCTTATCCCACACCTTATGTCACCCTGATTTCACATCCGTAAAATTGTTGTTGTATTGTTGTTGTATTGTTGTTGTTGTTGTTCTAAGTCATGTGAAAGGGGACATGAACCTCGCCAGGGAAAGCAGCACTCCGTGCTGGACTGTGGAGGAGAGCATGCAGTGAAGGAGACCTGAGAGCCCAGCAGAGGCCTGCTGCTCCAGCTAGGGCTGCCTCTTCCCAAGTTTTCTGAGTTTGCAAAAATGAGTTTAGTGTTGGGGGTTGTCCTAGTTAGGGTTTCTCTTGCTCTGATGAGACGCCATGACCAAAAAGCAACTTGGGGAGGAAAGGGTTTATTCAGCCTATGTGTCTACATCATAGTCGATCACTGAAAGAAGCCAGGACAGGAACTCAAGCAGGACAGGAACCTGGAGGCAGGACCTGATGCAGAGGCCATGGGGGCACTGCTTACAGGCTGCTTCTCATAGCCTGCTTCCTTTCTTCTTCCTTCCTTCATTCCTTTCTTTTTTTTCTTTAAGATTTATTTACTCATGAATTTATGAACATGAATTAATGTATATAAGTGCTGTGTCTGCACAGGCACCTGCTTGCCAGAAGAGGGAATCCCATTACAGATGGTTGTGAGCCACCAAGCAATTTCTGGGAATTGAACTCAGGACCTCTGAAAGATCAGCCAGTATTCTTAACCACTGAACCATCTTTCCAGCCCCCTAGTCAGCTTTTTTATAGAACTCAGACCACCAGTCCAGGGGTGGCACCACCCTCAATGACCTGGGCCCTCCCCCATCAATCACTAAGTAAGAAAATGCCCTACAGCCAGATCCTCTAGCAGCAGCTTCTCAGTTGAAGTTCCCTTCTTTCAGATGACTCTCTTTTTCAGATGACTCAAGTTTATATCAAGTTGATATAAAACTAGCCAGCACAGGAGTATACGTAAGGGGTAGAAAGAATACTTAGTACATTGGGACTCTGGGTTTAACCCCTAATATGACCTTGAAGAAAGAAAGAAGTCAACCAGATGGGCATGTTGGCATATGCCAACAATCCCACCACTCAAAAGACTGAGGCAGGAAGCCAGGCGGTGATGGTACACTTGGGAGGCAGAGGCAGGCGGATTTCTGAGTTCAAGGCCAGCCTAGTCTACAGAGTGAGTTCCAGGACAGCCAGAGAAACCCTGTCTCAAAAAAACCAAAAAACCAGAAAAACAAAAAAAGAGAGACTGAGGCAAGAGAAGGGCAAGTAGCAGCTAGGATGCCTGGTGAGACCTTAACTGTTGTTGTTGTTGTTGTTTTAATTGTTAAAAAAAAAAAAAGGAAGGAAGGAAGGAAGGAAGGAAGGAAGGAAAGAACAGAGGGAGGGAGGGAGGGAGGGAAGGAAGGGCTGGAAAGGTAGCCCAGCAGTTAAAAGCACTGGCTGCTCTTCCAAAGGACCCAGGTTCAAATCCCAGCACCTACATGGCAGCTCACAACTGTGTATAACTCCAGTTCCAGGAGTCTGGCACATTCACAAACATACATGCAGGCAAAACACAAATGCACATAAAATAAAAGCAAGTAGATCTTTATTTAAAGAAAGGAAGGAAGCAAAAAAGGAAAGGAGCCGGGTGGTGGTGGCGCATGCCTTTAATCCCAGCACTTGGGAGGCAGAGGCAGGCAGATTTCTGAGTTTGAGGCCAACCTGGTCTACAGAGTAAGTTTCAGGACAGCCAGGGCTACACAGAGAAATCCTGTCTTGAAAAACCAAAAGAAGAAAAGAAAGAAAGGAAGGGAATGAAAGTAGGCAAGCTGGTTGTGCCGGCCTATAATTCCCACGACTCAGGAGGCTGAAGCAGGGAGATCTGAATATTTTAAGGCCAACCTGGCAACTTAGTGACACCCTGCCTCAAGATAAAAATAAGATCTAGGGGCTGGAGAGATGGCTTAGCAGTTAAGAGCACTAACTGCTCTTCCAGAGGTTCTGAGTTCAATTCCCAGCAACCACATGGTGGCTCACAACCATCTGTAATGGGATCTGACGCCCTCTTCTGGTGTGTCTGAAGAGAACTACAGCGTACTCACATACTTAAAATAAATAAATAAATCTTAAAAAAAAAAAATCTAAAAGCCAGGACAGGACTACAGGGTAGTTCAACAAAATTATGTTTGCCAAGCAAACAGGAGGCCCCGGCCCTAGGCTCAACTGTTTCAGTTTTACTGCAAATGCTGGAATGTTGGGGGACTTTTAAATCATTACCTTCCCACCCTCCTGAGGGCGACTGAGTGGTAACAGCACCCCATAAAATCACCCCAGCCCTGGCCTCTGCACCCCTTGTACTGGGATGCACTGAGGAGTTTCTTCTGGTCTAGGAAGAAGAGGGTGTCACAGAGCACACAAGGCATGAGTCACAAGGCTGAACTCAGCCCAGGGCTGATGCAGGAAGAGGGACAGGCTCCCTCCCCACCCCCACTTTAGGTTTTACACCCTTTGATCACATAGGGGAAAGGCTACTTCCTCAGACCCAAGCTTGAATGGGTTGTCTGTGTGTCTTTAAAAGCCACCTTGTAACCGCCAGGTGCTTTGAAATTAGCAAAGGCAAGCAAACCCTTGGATGGGTGGCTCTGGCCACGCAGCTTAATTGTTGTTTATTGTCCCTTAAAGATGACTTCTTTGCTTTCAAGTCACTCAGCTGCCTGGATGTACAGATGTGAAACTTGGGTAGGTGGACACAGCCGCACACAGCCTGCTCCAAGGCCCCAGCTCCATCCTAGCCTGGAAAGTTCTCCCGTCTCAAATGCCCTCTACTCAGGGGCATTTGCCTATCAGTGTCCCCCCCAGGCCCCCCACCCCCTGCTTCAGTGTCCCATTCTGGAGTCCTGCAATCATCTGCAGCACTCCCTGGACACAGAGCATCCCGAGGGATTGTAATACATGCTGAGAGGCTCTCAGAGGCTTAGAAAGGTCTTCATTTTCAGGTCTCTGTGCCATCACTCCCTCCCCTGTCAGGGGTGTATATATACTGTGGCACCCTGTAGGGTGACACACACCTCCAGTATGACTAGCTTATTTGATCCCCTCGTGCTGCTGAGACACGGGCTCCTAGAAGGCAGGGACACTGACTTGCAGCAGGTCAACCCTGAATTTAAAAACTCTTACATGTGAGGAATGAATGAATGCATGAATGAATCCATGAAAGAATGAGTGCATGAATGAATGAGTGAATGGAAAATATGAGGCAAAGCTTTAAAGAGGGCCCAGCTCTCCTGTTAGTGTTCATACCATGTCCTGGGGAGCAGTGCTTTGCAGCCAGAGCAGATGGTGGGAGGTTATTCTCAGAGGTCTAGGGCCTCATGATTATCTTTGATGCTCAGACCAGCTGGGGTCAAAGGGAGGCAGCATGGAAGGGCCCCAAACACCCCAGCTGTTTATGTAGTGCTGCGGGTACCTGAGGTGGGGCTCTGCAGGGGTGGAGGAGTGGCAGGGAGGAACCTAGGCATGTCCAGACAGTGGGGCAGCCGCCCTGCCCTCGTCCTGAAGGGCGCCACGGCATGTTAGAGATGGGTTTTGTGAGAATTCTCTGTCATGGATCACAGGCTGTCACAGGAGGAGGCAATGCTAGACTTACATGAGATGGCTTTGGATCCTGGATCAGCAGATTTGGGGTTTGTCTCCAAAGGCCCTGTGTTAAATGGCTTTTCTGCTCAGAGACTTTGGCAATAGGATCCCTTTCTCTATGACTGTCACTTTAGAGGCCTCTATCTGTCCCTTCTGTCTCCGGCATGGCTCCTTCTCCATGAGATGAGAAGTCTGAAGGGCCAAGGGGTCATACCTACCAAGAAAGGCATCTCTCCATCACACCTACCCATGCATTGGATAACTGGGATTCCAACCTGTTTGACAGACTGCCTCTGTCCCACTAAGAACAGGAGGCATTGCTAGTATGTCTGTGAGGTATCTAGGACTGGCTGGGACTTAGGGTGCTGGGGGGCCCGTCTATGTAGCTCCAGGTAGAGCCTGGAGTGAGAAGTGCTCACTGGCCATTTCATCTAGCTAAGAACTGAGGGGTCCTGGACTTTTCAATCCAGACCCTTTCCAGGGCAACCTTTGAGACAGAACCTGCTATGTTGCTAGAATGTTCTCCCTGTCTGTCACAGTAGCTGCCAACAAGAGTGTGGTGGTAAAGCATGGGAGATGTGGCTTCTTTAGGGCCCATGGAAGTTTCGATCTCACTTCACCTTCTTTTAAAGTCTCAGTATCCACACACGGCTCTTCTCTGTGCCTCAGCCTTCTTTAATGAGGGATGGAACGGGACCAATCTTTATTAAAGACCCCAGCAATCCAACTACGGAAATGCAATAAACTTCCTCTTCTTTCCAGAAAGATAAAAAAAAAAAAAAAAAAAAAAAAAAGAGGAGCTGATATCATTAAAATAGGTTGGTTTTAGTTCTACTGTTTGGATAGAGCAGTTCCAGATGATAAAAGCCCATGTATCTGGGTAGGAGGGCGGTTTGGTCTACTTAATTAGCCTGCTGCATTTGGGCATAGGACCCGTGGGCCTCAACTCCGCCTATTGCTCCAGGCCCTGCAACTTTTAAGAACTGTTAACTGTTTTGCCCATTCACACTGCAACCCTCTGAGTTATTCTTCATCCCAGAGTCTCCAGTTAAGAGGGAAAGTAGCTTGCCCAACATCAAAGACTCACCATTGGGATTAGGTCAGGATTTGAACTCGTGTCTGTAAACCATGCTGCCTCTGGTCCGGCACCAGACGCTTACATAGCCATAACTTTCTAAGAGCAGGCATAAAGCACTGTGCTTCACCCAGCACCCCATTTACAGACAGGGAGGCCAACCCAGTGGGCTCAAGGATCTTTTCAAACTCACATAGCAAGTTCTGAATTCTGGTTCTGTGCAGAAGCTGGCATTTCCTTGGCAGCAGATGGGCAGATATCCGAGCTCTTCGCTCACCCCCTGGAAGTTCCCTCCGGCACCAGGACTGCAGAGCAAGCCTGTGGGATATTATTTATTTATTTATTTATTTATTTATTATTTATTTTTATTTTTTTTTCTGAATTCTGGCTGAATTCCTTTCAATGCTGAGCAGGGTTTGGCTGCTAAAAGCAGCCGAGTCATGTTAGGTTACTGCTGTGTGTGGAAAATTAAAAGTTTATCCCTTAACCAGTCTGACCAGTTTCAGGCTGGAGCTAAAAGAGTGTCTGTAGGACCAACTCCCTGCGGATCAAGGCTGGACATGCCTTGGGCGGGGAGGGGGCGGGTACCCAGCGAGGCACAGGCACAAGGTGAGCTACTACATGGGGCTACTTGGTTCACAGACTTAGTTCCATTGGGCTCTCCAGCCAAAATGCTAAGTAGACGTGTTCTTTGTCCACTGAAAGTAGGGAAAAGCTTATTAAGTCATGAATTCTCTTCCTGGGTGCCATGCATCATACACTGAGCAAAATGGTGTCTGACATCCTGGAGAGACTGACCAGAAAGAAGGACAAAGAAGTTTCCAGAATGAAATAATTACAGCCTAGGACTGCTGCCTCTAGGCCTCAGCAGATTCAGACTGAGTGGTTACAAAATGAGATGTTTGAGCTAAAACCTAGAGGATGCGAAAGGCCCTCTTGCTCTGCCCTCTGTCCAAAATGTTCTTGCTTCTAGGATATTCTCAATGTGAAGCCATGGGCCCATGCTCTGCTTCTCTCTGTGTGACTTTTAACATGTCACTTTCTGTCTCTGGGCATCAGCTTCCTCTTCAAACAATCAAGGATTTGAACTAGATGAATAATCTCTAAGGACCCCTTCAATTCAGCTATACCATGCTTGCTCTCTTTCCCAGCAGATGAGCTGCCCTCATTAAGATAGGTTGTTTGGGGGGTAGCAGGTTGGAGAGGCGACTCAGTCAATAAAGTGTTTGCTATTCAGGCATGAGGACTTGGAATCCATCCCTAGCATCCACATAAAATACAAGCATGGCATTGAGTATGTGAAATCTCAGTGCTAGAGAGTCAGAGACAAGCAGATCTCTTAAGGCCAGCCAATATAGCTGATTGGTGAATCCCAAGTAAAGTAAGAGACCATGTCTCAAAAAAAAAAAAAAAAAGAAGTAGAGGAGTCCTCTCTTTCGCCTTAACTGTTCAAGGACCACTGTCATAAATGACACCGTATCAGTCTAATTGTCCTCACAAGGAAGTTCATGACAAACAGTTTGCTTCACAGGAAACACACAGTCATTGATGATCTTCACCCCGGGAAAGCAGCAGTACCAAAGACAGACATATAGGAAAAGCTGACCACAAAGTACAAGATAACGCCAGATGTCGTCTTTGTATTTGAATTCAGAACCCACTTGGATGGTGGCAGGACAGCTGGCTTCATGTGATCCATGAGCCTTAGGCGTGTGCAAGGAAGAATGAGCCTAAACACAGACCTGCAACACTTGGCCTGCTCTAGAGGAAGACTTCCAGGAAACAATGAAAGGAGTGCAGGAACCGGATGAGGAAGATCAGGGGGCACAGCAAAGGCCAATGCTGGTGCTGGCGAAAAGCAAAACAAGTAGAAATTCTGCTGGGATGGTGTGGAAGTCTATGAAGACAAACTAAGAACTTGCATGCAAAAATAATAATAATAGGGCAGAGAGTGACTCAGGAACACATCAAAGGCCAGCATCTAGCCTCTATACACAAGCACACATACACACAGCAGACACATATATGTGTTCCAAGAGAAGAAGCAGATTGCTTTTAATGTTAAAAATGATGTTGAAAAATTGGACAGAGAAGGAGATGTCAGCCGTAGTAATAATAATATACAATTATCCCCTCATTTGGCTTCTCATTCCACCTATGCAGTGACTTAGAATCCAGAGAGCTCCAAAAGTGTTCAGTGAAAGCCTCACCTCTAAAGAAATGTGGTTTTGTTGTTGTTTTTGTTTTTCTGAGACATGGTTTCTTTGTGTAGCCTTGGCTGTCCTGGAACTCACTCTGTAGACCAGGCTGGTCTCCAACTCACAGAGATCCACCTGCCTCTGCCTCCAGAGTGTTGGAATTAAATGCATTCCCCCCACCACACCCACATCCATACTACTTGTTAAGAAATTACTCTTAGGTGTAAAATTGCATGCTGTTCTGATTAACAGTCCAAGAGCTCAGAGTTACTCAGAAGTGGACCTGTCGTTTTGTACAATGTATCCATTCTCTATATGCTGCTCATCTCTTAGTCATTCTGCAGTTGGCTCAGGTATCAGATCAATGAGATGCTGTCGATTGCAACACTTTACACAAAGTATTCAGTGTTATCTGAGTTTCAGGGCATCACCAAGGGCTTGGAATGAATCCTCTGAGAGTCAGTGCTATCCCATAGACCTGCTGGGCAGCTCCAAAGATGTCATCATCAACCAAAGTGTTTGCCTAGGTCCTACTGCAAACCATTTGGTAGACGATGTCATTTAATCCTTACAATCCTCCAAAGACATGCATACTATTATCTTCCTCATACAAAGAAGGAAACTGAGCCACAAGAGAAGCTAACTTCTTGCCCAAAGTCCCATGCTTAAGTATATGGAAAATAGGGAAGTCTCCACTATCAGCTATGTTGTTCATATCTGTGCGATTTTTCCCAGGTCTTGTCCCAGGTGTACTTTATGAGCATATGTGGTTGAGATCAGACTGCGTGTATGTTTTGTTCCAAGGCTTTCTCTCATTGTTACATCCTAAGCACGTGTGTTACTATAGATTCCGCAAGTGCCCATTGAACGATGGAAGCAGCTGTTTACAAGGGAATCACCCAGCATTTCAAAGGGAGATCTTACTCTTTTGGAGCATATTATTGCTGTCTTAGAGAGAGAAAAAGCCTAGCTAGATCCTGACTTTACCTCTCGCCAGCTCTGTGGCCTTGAGAGAGTCTGTTCCTGTTGCCAATCCTCATTATCTGTTTAGGTGATAGTTGTGTTTTTAAATTTATTTATTTAATGTATAGGTGCTTTGCAGTTTTGTCTGTTCACTTCTATGTGCAGTGCCTCTTGGAGGCCAGGAGAGGCATCAGATTCCCTGGGACTGGAATTAACAGTTTGTGAGCTACCTTGTGGTGCTAGGATTCGAACCCAGATCCTCTGGGAATGCTGAGCCATCTCTCCAGCCTCCAGCCTTATTATATCTAACTGAAAATAACAGCAATGAAATAGCTGCCTCCTGTGGCTACTGAGAGACCAAGCAAGGTGATACGCTTTGAAACTCTGTTTAAGTGGATATGGTAAAGCAAGGGTTTGTGGGAATAACCATTTCTTTTTGTTGCTATTTTTAATTTATTCTTTTCAGGAGGCAGAAGTGGGCTCAAATTTAGTCAAGGTGTCATCTACAACAGCAACAGCCCTGAAGGAGAAAGATGGCCATGTCTATTGCCAGCCCGAGGTCCTCTACGAAGGTAGGATGTATCCTTTCTCACAGAAAGTCCCAGAGCCCCTCTCAGTGATATCTCCCTTCTATACAGGGACAAGCACGGAAGGTTCTTGGGCCTCCGGGAAAAGAATTTGGGGATCCTTTTAAAATAGCTTCCAACGTTTCTGGTCCTTGGATAGATGACATGCACAATTGATGTGTGGGAACGGCATAGTAGGCTCCTGTGTCTCCCTCTGCACTTTCACAATTCCTACAAAGTGGGCATTCTTGGTCCACTGGGCCCGAGAGATGCTGAGCTATATACAGAGTGTCAAGCTACAAGACAGGAGCCCCACCCATGGGCCCATGTTCCTCAGCCAGGATGACATGTGGGGCAGGTCTTCTTTGTGGTAGGGCAGTGCTGGCACTGGAGGATGCTCAGAAACATCCCTGGATTCCAAGTAGCCCTCACTGTACACCAGAGCCAGCTAAAAGCTCTCTGGGAGGTGCCACTGTCCCATGAGGCTGAGTTTCTTTGCTCAGTGTATCACAGAGCATGACACAAAGCCGTATGTACACAAATCTGTATTTCATACTTCTATGTGTACAATGAAGCTGGGTGTAGTGGTGCATGGTGGTAATGCCAGCATCAGGAGGCTGAGGCAGGAGGATTACTATGAGTACCAGGCTAGCCTGACCCACATACTCTGTCTCAAACAAACAAACCAAATTATATGCCTGTAATCTCAACTCTTAGGAGATGGGGGAAGGGAGGGGAACTTAAGGACATCTTCAGCTACAAAGTAGCCAGCATGGGCTCTAAGAGATCTTGTCTTGAAACAAACAAACAAAAAACAAGGAACACTGACTAGGCAAAGGTAATAGAAGGAACGAAAACTGCAAGATGGAGCAAGACGGAGCATCAGGGGGCAGGCAGTGCTGACCCCAGCATCACTTCTAAACTTTATCTTTGTGACATAATGCATACACTCTATAATCACCCTATTTACACTTACCTTGCCATATGGACACATCCTGTGATATGAAAATGCTTTGTAAACATCCTTTTTATAAAGATTATAATAGGATTCACTGAATTTATTTTATTTACTTATATAAGGGTCTTACTCTGTAGCCCAGGCTGGCTTTGAACTTCTGGCAATCCTGTTGCCTCAGTATCCCCTAGTGCTTGCGTAGTGACTGCACCATCCCAGGTACCACATTTATTTTATATTGTGCATTGACACTCATCCCAGTGGCTTATGAAGTCTTTTTATCATACCTATGTGTGCTTATACACACACACACTCAAACACAGCATTTTTAGACAGCCTTTTAAAAACTGCAGCAGCCTCTGATTTCAATCTCTAATTCTCTGATTTCTATCATGGATAATTACAGGCACTTAAGCATTTAAAGCCCTCTGGTCTAGGGCACCTCACTCCTGAACCTTTTGGCAGGGACAGCATCATTATCAAAGGTCCCTCCCTACCTGTGACCACCTTTGATGTAATCTGGGTCTGACTCAGGGTTAGGTACTTGGGAACTGTTTCTATGGAATGAGGTCCAGTTTGGCATAAGAGGGAAGTTCCCCGCACCAATGATGGGATTTCATTAGTGTTCTGTTCTCTCAAGGCCTAGAGCTCCCTCGGATAAATTATGCTCACAATGGGAAGCCATATCGCTACATCTTTGCTGCCGAAGTACAGTGGAGTCCAGTCCCAACCAAGGTACAGATCCTGGGAGTCCCTATGCATTGCAGACTGGCTTGCTCTGGACCCAATTTAATGTCTGCAAAGCAGACTCCTCAGGGCTTAAGACTAGGAAAGGAGATACAGGAGAGGAGTCAGTTAGGATAATCCTGAAGTGAGAGTTCTCTTCCCATTTGCACTTACGGAGCCCTGGCTCTGTGACCCTGTGGTGGATTCTGAGGACGAAGCAATCAGCAGGGAGTGCTGTCTTAAGCAACCTCCTTGCCTTCTCCAGCAGGCAGGTGTTACAGGAACTTGGAGAATTAATTTTGTTTTTTAAATAACTATTTGCCTATATTTACTATAGTCCAGTGCTGTCCAAAATGCTGGCAAGACACTATTTTTCTTTCAGATCAACACTATTTTTGTTTGTTTGTTTGTTTGTTTGTTTGTTTGTTGTTTTTTCGAGACTGGGTTTCTCTGTGTAGCCCTGGCTGTCCTGGAACTCACTCTGTAGATCAGGCCGGCCTTGAACTCAGAAATCCGAATGCCTCTGCGTCCCAAGTGCTGGGATTAAAGGCGTGTGCCACCACTGCCTGGCTCTCAGCTCAACATTTTTATTTACATGTAAAAATGCAGAGCGGTAAGGGGATGTGTGTCAAGCTCAACTACCTGAGTTTGATACCAGGAACCCACACAGTAGAGGGAGAGAACCAATTCCTGCCCTCTGGCTGCCACGTGCATGTTGTGGCATGATGCAATGATACACGCCTCACTCCCACACACTGTAAAGATGCAGAGAGTAAAAATAAAACAATAGATTTAAAATTATTTAAATTTCTAAATGCAAAATAAATAAAAATATTCACAAGCAAAAGTTAAGGTACACTCACAAGCGAGCAAGCGTGTGTGTGTGTGTGTGTGTGTGTGTGTGTGTGTATACACACACACAGAAAAGCACAAACATGCCCCAAACCACTCCCATTACTTCTATACCCTACAGGAACAGACCCATGAAAGCTCATGGGAATTTCCCTCTTTTATTGCTTATTTTGCTTTGTTTTGTGTTTGGGATGCTGGGACTCAAACTACAACCTCAGGTGTTCTGGGCAGGGGCTCCACCACCCAGCTCTGGTCTTAGTCCAGGGCCTTTACTTTTAGAGCAACGAAAGAACTGTATCATATTTTAATTGGTGGCATTAAACACCTTAACTATATAACATAAAACATTGTAACATAGTGCCAAATACCAGAAAATTTCAGGACTCCAGGGTCCTTACTTCTGTAAGCCAGTAGACCTGTGTTGATATTGGGGGAATTTGGCTCTTCCCTTCTTGGGGTTGTGCTACCAGGAACAGATGTCACTTGGGGGTGATGTCATGAGTGTAGGTGTGAATCTCCCCTTGGTGGCCTTCATGTCCTCCTGCTTCTAGGGAGTCAGCATGCTTACAGACACAGGCTCCAATCTTTCTCTTCTCTGCATACACAGATACTGAAATATGACCTTCTCACAAAGTCCTCCTTAAAGTGGTGTGAGGAGAGCTGTTGGCCGGCAGAACCTCTGTTTGTTCCCACGCCAGGAGCGAAGGAGGAAGATGATGGTAAGAGTGGGAGAAGGGAGCCCATGGACCACACTTATGATTACCCATTGAGCAGAGGCACCGCCCAGTGGCATCCCATGCTGGGTTGCCTGATGAGAAGACTACACTCAATTCTCATGTTGAGTATAAGGTCAAGGGCTTCTACCACCAGGTTTTGTAATCCACTGGGGCCCCCAGAGCTCCTCACCATCCTTTCCCAGTGAGTTTGCCTGTAGTGTTAACTTATGACAACCAAGCATTTCCAGACTGGAAGTTTACCAGAGCCTCTGTATCCAGAGATTTTACTGTGGCTCACTTGCATGACATTATGGGTACCCTGAATGGATGGTGTTTATTATTCAGTCCCTGGCAGGCCAAGAAGAGGGTCCAAGGTCCCATCATCAATCACATTGTCAGCTGAGCATGGTATGTATGCCCGAGATCTCAGCATTTGGGAGGCAGACAGAAGATAATCAGGGGTCTACGGTCATTCTCAGACACATAGAGAATTTGAACTACTAAGACCCGGTCTCAAGAAAACAAACAACAAAAAACAAACAAACAAAACAAAACAAAACAAACAAAAAGAAGCAACAAGGCATATAGGTAGGTAGGTAGATAGATAGATAGATAGATAGATAAATAGATAGATAGATAGATAGATAGATAGATAGATGGATGAATGAGTGGGTGATGGATGGATGAAGTTATTAGAACATACTACCTGACGTGCCCCACAGCTTCTGAAAACATTCTCATAGGTAAGACTGAAAAAAAGGCCACCTTCTTTGGGCATGGTATAAATTGTATGCTACACAAAGTCCATATCCTTTCTACTGAGTGACACACACACACACTCTCTCAGAACGTGCACCTTTAGTTTTGGGATTCTTTGCAAGGGCTGGCCCCAGATCTCAAATGACCTCTCTTACAATCATGTAAAGTTTTCCCAGCGCCTGAGAAATGTAGGTTTCCACTTAGCCAAATTGTCTTATCCCCTTTTGCTTCAAAAATGCCCTGCCCACAGCCCTGAGGATACCAGGGAAGGTAACAAGCTATGGGTAAGGACACCGCCCAGCCAAGCCAGGGATGGGGCTGCCCACACCTGCAGGGGAGGGCAGGCTGTCCCACTGAGACTGCCAGCTTCTTCCCTCAGGTGGGAGGGAGTGGTTCTCCACCTGGCTTTGGCTTCCTTCTGATTGTGGCCTGGCACACAGGCAGGGGGATCCCATGTCACTGTCATCTCTAAGGCAAGGGACTGTTTGCATGCACTCCTACTGAGGCCAGCCCCTTGCTTGGCTGGGCAGCTGCTTCTCACGCTTTCTCTCCACGGGTGTGGAGTGACGTTGTCCTCATTTCATCCAGGGGAGGCTCAGATTGAGGCAAATTGACCAAAGTCACGAGCTCCATATGCAGAGGTTGGATTTGAATCCAGGCCAATCTGACATCACTTATGTTCGGCTACTACAACCCAGGTCCTTCAGGTGGCATCTTGGGCACTTACTAAAAGTTCCCTTACCCTGCTCTACCTTGAAAGTGAGCACAGAGGATGGAGGACATCCCAATTTACAGGCAAAAGTTGTGGAGGGGGGATTACCAACATAACCGGGAGATGGGTTGGGTTCATTCCAGCGCCCCCGCAAGCCAGACATGGCAACACATGGCTTGGTATCCTAGCATCTGAGGGGTGGAGGTAGGCAGATATGAGTTTAAGGCCAGCCTGGGCTACGTTGCAAGACCTGTCTCAAAACAAAACAAATATGTCAATGCTTTTGCAATACAAGAAGTCCCTGCTCCACCGAGGAGCACAGCTTAGCCCATGTGTCCTCCCTGAACTGGCTGGGTCTCTCCATACTTGGAGGTTTCGAGCAGTAGGAAAGGAGCCATTTTTCAAAACACATGAAAGTGAACCAAGTGTTCCCGGAATCCACCCTGCGGATCATGCCAGCACCCATGAGGTTGGGGGTCCGTAGGAATTAGCTTCACCGCAGAGATGAAGAGACGAAGGTTTGTCGTGGCAAAGCAGCTCCTCTGGAAGTAGGTGTCCTGATTCAAATTCTGGTTTCTCTTCTGCCAACACAGAATATCAAATATTCTCTTTCCTCCTGTTTGGATCAAGGATGAGTTAAAAGATGACAGGGAGGGGGCTGGTGAGATGGCTCAGCAAGTAAGAGCACTGACTGCTCTTCTGAAGGTCCTGAGTTCAAATCCCAGCAACCACATGGTGGCTCACAACCACCTGTAATGAGATCTGACACCCTCTTCTGGTGCATCTGAAAACAGCTCCAGTGTATTATACTGGAGCGAGCGGGGCTGTCCTGAGTTCAATTCCCAGCAGCCACATGATGGCTCACGGCCATCTGCACAGCTACAGTGTACTCATACACATAAAATAAAATAAATAAATCTTTTAAAAAAATGACAGGGAGACAACTCTGAGAAATGTCTCTCCAGGTAGAGGGTACACAAGGCTATACTTTGAACACTGGACCAGAAAGGGAGCCCATAAGGAAAGCAGCCATCTAACCTACAAGACGGCCAGGACTACACTCTCCACATTGCAAATGGAAATAAACTGGGTTTTTTGTTTGTTTGTTTTGTCTTCTTGTAGGAGTCATCTTATCAGCCATTGTCTCTACGGATCCCCAAAAGTTGCCTTTTTTACTTATTCTGGATGCCAAAAGTTTTACAGAGTTGGCTCGCGCCTCTGTTGATGTAGACATGCACCTGGACCTGCATGGTTTATTTATCCCAGATGCAGACCAGAATGCAATGAAGCAAACTCCAGCTGAAACGCAAGAGGATGAAAATTCAGATCATCCTGTAGGTCTAACAGCACCAGGACTGGGCCACAGTGAAAATGACTTCATAGCAGATCATGGTGGTGCAGGTCTTTAATCCTAACACTCAAGGCAGAGGCAAGCAGGTCTCTGAGTTCAAGGCCAGCCTGGTCTACAACACAAGTTCCAGGTTAGCCAGGGCTACACAGAGAAATCCTATCTTGAAAACAAAAGAAAGAAAGAAGAAAAACTTCACTGGTAGGACCTAGAACAGTAAGTATGGTTGTTGACACTATCAATAGGGACGGCATCTAGGATTCCTGAAGAAACAAACTTCTGGGCCTGTCTATGAGAGAGTTTCCTTATTTTGTTAACTGGGCAAGGAAGATCCAACCTGAATGTGGTCAGCACCATCCTATCCCTTGACCAGAGGTCAGGACTGAATAAAAAAGAAAAACCCTGTAGCTGGACTTTTGCTACTTTTTGGGTTCTTTTTGGTTCTTTTTGGGTACCCTTCTCCATCTCTCTTCATCTACTTTTCAACCCCCAACACGACAGAGAAGAGAAAAAAGAATAGAGGGGGAAGGGGGCGATGGTATCTTTAGACTACTTCCTGCTGACTAGAGGTACTGATCAGAGGCATTAGGTTCCTTGGGACGTTTGACCTTTGCCTTCAGGATATCTAATTTCCTCTTTTCATCTCTTCTCACATGACTACACGACAAAAAGCAACCAACAGCTGTCAATAACCAACAACCAAAAGCAACCAAAAACCAATCAACAACAACCAACAACATCCACCACAAACAACAAACAATAGCCACCAGCAACCAACAACTACCATAACCAACAGCCACCACAACCAACAATGAACAGCAACCAACAACCAACAGCAACCAACAACCAACAGCAACCAACAACCACCACAACCAACAACAATCAACAACCAACAAAACCAACAACCAACCAATAACAGTAAACAAAAACAACAACAAACAACAAACAACCCACCTCTGGGGCCCTACATCCTCTGAAAAGTCCCCAGAATTCCAAAGGTCACACACTAGAAGAAATGATCTGCAGCTGGCAAAACCATGCCCCTGCTAGAGCATGAGGCAAATCATAGTCACCTGCTTTAAGGCAGTCCCATAGCTCCACACCTTGGATTAAAAATAAAACATATTCCCACAACATTTCTATGTTCTTTTAAAGACACTAAAATTCACACTGCAAAAGCCACTTGAGCACCAGCATTCATTCCTCTCAGCTTCCTGACTGTGGGATGCAATATAACCAGCTGCCTCCTGTTCCTGACATTGTGCCTTCCCCACCATGGTACCCTGGTCCTGTGAGTCAACCCCCCCCCCCAAGTAGCTTTTGTCAATTACCATGTCCCAGCAATGAGAAAAGTAAGTAAGCTTGCACCTTTCTGTTGTTGGAGATGGCCATCCTCCTGTTATTCGTGCGAATACTGCAATAAACCATAGAGACAGCTCTAGTTCCATTTTATTATAATCTCTCTTGAGAAAGCAAGTATTTACCAGTCAATTCTAGTATATTTAAGGAAGCCCTTTCTTTTGTTAGAAAGGCCTTGAGGAACAGGGAAGATGCATCAGTTGGTGAGATAACCTGAATTCAGGCACTTGCCCCCCTCCTATAGCTATCCACAGAAAAGCTGGACATGACATTATGTGCCTAGATCCCAGGCTCTCAAGAGGCAGAGGCAGTAGGGTCTCTGGAGCTTGATGGCCAGAGAATCTAACTAAATCAGCATACTCAGCAAATAGTGAGGGACCCTGTCTCAGAAAATAAGGGTGGAGGAGGATGGAGGAAAATACCCAATGTCCACTTATAGTCTACCCATATATATGCGCATGTACTCAAGTGCACACACATATAGGCAAATACACTTGAAAAAGACCTTGAATGTGAATCAAGAATTATATTAACCATGTTATCATTGTTCTTGGAACAAGCAGCCATGAATATGAGAAAAGGTGAGGGATCATCCAAGCTCCTTCCTCCATCCCCTCCCTCCTTTCTAATGAACCAAATTGTGGGTGTGGCCTTCTGGCTTTCCCAGGCATGCCCTGTTTGTAAGTCGTGTGACCAGAAGAGCATGGTGCTCTGTGGTCATTCCATGCAAGAGGTAGCAGAATATAATAAAAGAAAAAAAAACTTGTAAGACTGTTGAGAGCTTATTTGATTTTAATGTGGCTGCCTCTTCCAGCTCTTCGGAGCCTATAAAGTAGAGCTGCAGAGCTTCACCCTTCCTGGCCTGTAAGAAGTTCACTTGTATGATCAGCTACTGCAGGTTTATAATGGAACCCTTCTCTGCAGGAGGGGGTCACTGAAGTGGCATTGACCGGATGAACCATGGCAGAAGGGCCAGAATTCGGGGTAGAAGACCAAGGCCAGGTTGGCCTGAAAACCAGTGTGAGCCACATCAGCATCTGAAGGGAAAGGGGGGTGTCTTGAGCTATTTTCACTTCAAGGTGGACTGATCTGTGGAGCAGAGCAGAAGGAGAGCCTTGAGCAAGACAATGACTGAGATGGAGGAGCTTGGAAACAAGCCAAGTGGTTTCCAACTTGATTGCTTTGAGCCCCATGGTCATGGGAGCCTCACTGTTAGAGTCTAGTGGGTACCCAGAGCACAGGTTAAGTTCCCACAGGTAGATTTCATACATGTGTGTGTGTGTGTGTGTGTGTGTGTGTGCATAAGTGTGTGAGTAGTTCTGGTATGATCACCCAAGTAAAACTGGTACCTTCCTTTGCTTACCATCACAGTCAAGTACTGTGTGGTCCATCAACACAAGGATCCTCACGAGACTGTCCCTCCAACCTCTTGTCCCTACACCCTGGCAACCACCACCTATAGAATTTTGTCATCTCAGAAATGTTATCTAAAAACCAGTATCATGGCCCAGACCTGTAATCCTAGTGTTTGGGAAGCTGAGGCAGGAGAATTGCCATGAGTTTAAGGCCATCCTAGGCTAAAGAGTAAGACCTTAACTTGAGAAAGTGACAGGTGGAAGAAGAGGAAGAAGAGAAGGAAGAGGAAGAGGAGAAGGAAGTGGGGGATGGCCCTGTAAATGAATCACGCTGTGTTAACTCTTTTGAGGTTGGCCCTGTGGAGACCCCTCAGGCTGCTATATATGTTCACTGCTCTGTGCCTAACACCTCAACACCACCTGGTATGATGCAGATATTCAGTAAGTATTTGTTAAATGAATGCATGAGTACGTGAGTTGATAGTTCCCCTAGCAAACATTCAACTCCACAGCACCCCAAGAGACAGCCATTTCCCTAAAGAGCGGCTGGGAGCTGGAGAAGACAGACCACACCCCACAGAACCCCAGGTGAACACATAGTTACCCACTGACATTACTCTCCTGTAAGTCCCTGATCTATCCTGACACTCGCAGCCCACTGTGTCCTGGTGTCACCAGCCCCTTCTGTTTCCCTCACCCTGAGTTTACAGTCAGCACAGATGGGGCAGGTGGAGGCATGAAGACCACTGGAGTCCTTTGCCACAATCCGTGTCCCTTGGGAATCTCAGCCCTTCAGGCCTGGAAGGTTAAAAATGTCAGCTACAGTGGCCTGAAAGAGACTCAGTCAGAGCCTGGGTTTTGGGTAGCAGGATCGAAAGGGAGGTGACAGATGTGACAGTCGCTCACCCACTCCTGCTTTAAATGTTTGAGGGTAGAGAGGAATGTGAGGCGGTTGCGTCCCCACCCCCATGTTCTCAGTTGCCAAACAGCGGGCAAACCTAATCTCAGGAAAGGGCCCAGTTCTGCAGGGAGGAAACAACGTTGGTTTGTTGACCTTATTTAAGATGACAGCTGGAATACCATACTGGTGAGGGAGGCCGGCACACCAGATCCTGTTCTTTCGGTTTCAAAAAAACAAAAACCTCCGAAGATGGACGACAGGATGTCTGATTTGTCTGGATCCAGGGTTCTATATAATCCTGTTATATTTCCTACATGCACAGACAAGGCCTCTTAACTGAGAGCTGTCTCTGTGCATCCTTCTTTCTCCAAAGGACCACAAAACAATCCCCCTTCTCCTTCGGGACTTCTGGTTACAGAAGTGTGTGGGTGGGCAAGCTGAACAACCAGGAAGTTTGGAGAAAGAAGTATCTCTAGGTTTGTTTACGGCTTACATCAAGAGCTACTTCCTGGAGCGTTCTAAGTCCCAAGTGTCAGGTACTGGAAAGGCTCGCGGGTGTTTGTTGTGTCTACCACAGGTTTCCCTAGTGTGAGCCCATTGCGAGGACAAGCAGGATGTGTCACCTGGGTGAATCAACTCGGGAGAAACCTTCATGCCTTTGAGCCACGTGTGCAGTATTGATTCATACTTGGTTCCTCGGGACCAAAGCTACTGGTGCTAGGCTGGCTCACAGCTTTGAACAGACTGCTGGTCCAGGTTATGTCAAAACCCCTTTGACCCCTGTCCAAAGATCTCTTGGGTGGTTTTTAAATGTCCAGAATCTTTCCTGTGGCAGATTACGTCACACATGAAAAAGCCTTCACCATCAATACCATCTGATAGCGTGTCTCATACCACGTGACAGTGACGAGACACCTTGGGGCCTCAATGCCTCATCTCCCCTCTGGAAGTTTAAACTCATATCCACTATCCCACAGGGCCATCTTGAGACACATCTTCCAAGGTTGAGTCCCAGTCAAGAAGCAGAGCGTTCTCTTGGCCACAGGATCTAAGCGAGGTGTGCAGCACTGAATCCAGGCAGGTTGAGCAAGGGTCCCTCTTCCTGGCGATTGGAAGAAGCATCCAGGATGGGCGGGACTTCCACAGACACCAGCTCGGCCCTTTGCTGGACCTAATTATAAATGCCTGTGTGTTCATTGTAGAAATCCTAGCTAGATTAAAATGAAATGAGAGACAACCAGAATCCCAAGACCAAAAGAAAACCAGAGAAAGCATTCTGGTGTGTTTTCCATAGAGCTTTTGTTTGGGTGCAGCGTCTACAGGTTAGCGATCTATTTAAGCAACATACCAGCTTGAAAACCTTCCTTTTTTTTTTCTTTCTTTCTTTTTTTTTTTTTGCACTTAACAGGTTACTACCTTTTCACAGGTGCATGTTACCTCCTCTTTGGGATATGGCAGCTTGGGTAACATATACTATCCTATGCTTTAAGTCATTTCGAATTTCTCCCTGTTGTTACTGATGGGTCAGTTTGCATAAAATTCTAGCGTTCTTCCCTTGCCCAATATGCAGATGATTGATAGTTTCCGGTTTAAAAAAATTGTCCACACAAGATTCATCTGGCCGGCTTTACAGCTTGGATCATGAAGGGAATCATGAGGCTCCACCCCTAGCTGAGGAGCCACGGGCAGGCGATGGCTGTTTTGGGAGGAGACTGGTTTTCTTTCAGTGTGTGACCCTTTGTACTTACTGGACTATGCTCCTCCTCCTGTGGCTAGCCCTACACCCAGAAGTGTATGAACGGCACAATCTGGATTCCATGGCTTATAAAAGGGGGGAGTTGGGTGTGGATGGGAGAGAAGATGGGCCTGGAAGGAGTTAAAGGAAAAGTTTCATATACATAGAATGATATGTTGACTTTTTTTAAAAGAATTATTGCTGGAGAGATGGCTCAGTGGTTAAGAGCACAGACTGCTCTTCCAGAGGTCCTGAGTTCAATTCCCAGCAACCACATGGTGGCTCACAACCATCTATAATGGGGTCCGATGCACTCTTCTGGTGTGTCTGAAGACAGCTACAGTGTACTCATATACATAAAAATAAATAAATCTTAAGAAAAGAAAAAAGACAGACTCTTTAGGAAAAAAAAAAGCCAGGGGTGGTGGCGCATGCCTTTAATCCCAGCACTTGGGAGACAGAGGCAGGCGGATTTCTGAGTTGGAGGCCAGCCTGGTCTTCAGAGTGAGTTCCAGGACAGCCAAGGCTACACAGAGAAACCCTGTCTCAAAAAAGCAAACAAACAAAAATTATTTATTTTATGTTGTGAGTACATTGTAGCTGTCTTCAGACACACCAGAAGAGAGCATCAGATCCCATGACAGATGTTTCTGAGCCATCATGTGGTTGCTGGGAATTGAACTCAAGACCTCTGGAAGAACTGCCAGTGCTCTTAACGGTGGAGCCATCCCTCCAGCCCTGATTTAAAGGAAAAAAAAAAAAAACACAGAGTTTTGTTTAGCTTAGGCTGGTCTTGAACTCATAGCCAAGGATGACTTTGAACTCCTGATCCTCCTGCTTCCACCCTCCAAGTGCTGAAGTTACAGGCACATGACATCATACTGTATATGGTACTGGTGAAACAATCTATAAATGCTAACAATCACTTCCCAACTGAGCTACATCTCCCAGCCTGATATGTTGATTTGTTTGTTTGTTTGTTTTCGTTTTTCGAAACAGGGTTTTTCTGGATCACCCTGGCTGTCCTGGAACTCACTCTGTAGCCCAGGCTGGCCTTGAACTCAGAAATCCGCCTCTGCCTCCCAAGTGCTTGGATTAAAGGCGTGCGCCACCACTGCCCAGCTGATTTTTAAAAATTGTATTATATTCATATATTCAGTGTGTGTGTGTGTGTGTGTGTGTGTGTGTTGATCAGAGGACAGCTTGTGAGAGTCAGTTCTTTCCTTCCACCATGTGTGGGCCTTGGGGATTCGAACTCAGGTTGTCAGGATTGCCATCAAGTGCCTTTGCCTGCTGAGCCATCTCTCCAGACCTATTTTTATGTTTGTGACTGGCTTCTCAGCATAATGTTTTCAAGATTTGTCTATTGTTTTTGCATGAGTCACTATTTCAGTGCTATTGTGGCAGAACATTACTTGCTCTATGACTTTATCACACTTTGCTTCTCTGTGTATCCATTGGTAAACATTTGGGTGGTTTCCTCATTAAGCTAGCATGAACAAGTCTATACTGTAGACATTCATGCAGAAGTGTTGATGGCAGTGAAGGGTAGAGTACCATGACCTCATACATTCTAGGTATGATCTCATACATTCTAGGTATGATCTCATACATTACATTCTAGGTATGATTTCATATATTCTAGGCATGACCTCATACATTCTAGGTGAATACTCCACCACCAAGTCATACCCCAGCACCATACACCCGTTTTATGTGGACACAAGTCTTCATTTCTCTTGAGTGTATACCAACTATAAACTTACTGTATCACATGAAAATCCACATTTTAACATTTTCAAGCTCTGCTCGACTGTTTTCTTTCTTCTCTCCTTTCTGCCTTTTCTCTACTATGTGCCTTAGTTGATGTTCTACTGCTGTAAAGAGACACCAGGATCATGACAACTCTTAACTAGGGATGGCTTATGGTTTCAGAGGTTTAGTCCATTATTGTCATGGCTGGAAGCAGCACACAGGCAGACGTGCTGGGAAGGTAGCTGAGAGTTCCACATCTGGATCAGCAGGCAGCAAGAACGGAGAGACATTTGGCCTGGCTTGAGTATTTTTTTGTTTTGGTTTGGTTTTTTGAGACAGGGTTTTTCTGTATAGCCTTGGCTGTCCTGGACCTCACTCTACAGACCAGGCTGGCCTCAAATTCAGAAACCTGCCTGCCTCTGCCTCCCAGGTGCTGGGATTAAAGGTGTGCGCCACCACCGCCTGGCCTGGCTTGAGTATTTGAAACTCCAAAGCCCACTCCCAGTGACACACTCCCTCCAACAAGGCCACATCTTCCAGTCCCTGTCAAGTAACACCACTCCCAATGGCCAACCACCCAAATCTATGAGCTTATGGGGGCCGTTCCTATTTAAACCATCACACTCTTTAGTTGCTTTATTTTTAATGTCCACGGCTTGTAACAAAAACCCAAGGGCTGGAGCTTCCCCCTGGACTGTTTTAGAGGTGAGGCCAATACAGGTACTTCTTGTCTACCTTGATTTCTGGGAGGACTCATCCACGTCACGCATGGTCATTTGATTGAAAGGAATCACATTCTCCCTTTTCTCTAGCAGCTTCTCAAACCCTAGATCCTGACCAGTGGTTCAGACTCAAACTCAGCACAGTTCTTTGCTTCAGACTCAGCGCAGGACTTCCCCTCCTCGTTTATCAGGGCCGTGTGTGCATCCTTGGGCACAGGAATCTTCGTGGCTTTACACTTCTTTTCAGAATCATCCAACAAGCCAGCCTTGACCATATAGGCCTTGCAGTAAGCACAGCCCATCGCTGGTGATTTCCCAGACAGAGTAGCCAACCTGATGTGGAGGGTCTCATCTCAGGACTTCAGAGGGTTTCCAATTGTCTTTTGATTTAGAGTGTGATCAATCAATGTTTTATAGAGCAAGTTTATGACTAGCCATGGTGAGATCCTTCACTAACCCCCAGCAAAGCTACTAGACTATTTCCAAAGTTGCTGAGCTTGTGGCACCCCACAGTTGTGGCGTGAGAGTTCCAAAGTGCCCACATCCTCCTTGTGTCCCCCCCGTCCCCGACTCTCTCTCCATTATTTCCTAAGAATCTTTTTTTTTTCCTAGCCCAAGTGAGGCCTCAGTTTAAGCCAGAAAACAAGACGAAAGCCATAGTCACAGGTAGAGATTTAACCCCTTCTTACAGGTGGAGATTTAACCACTTCTTCTCTTCCTCACATGGGCCTGCAGACAGTGGTGTCTATGATACCACTGTTCAGTGCATACATCCGAGGGCATGCTTCCAGTGATTCCCCTACGAAGTCCATCCACCCCATTGTAAGAGGAGTGCTTGCAGCTGACATCCCATAGTTCCTGCCTCTACCAGGAGGCAGGAGAGAGTGCGGTGGCTTTGGGACTGGTGAGGGTCACTTGACATTCTGATTTTGTTGTCACCTGTCATTTGGTTGGGACAGATGTAAGGGCCCAAGCCTGGCTCAGGGCTCTTACCTGACCCTAGGAATTGATGTAGGAAGGCGAGCATTGTCCACATTGCCAGCACATCCTCTCAGCTAGGGGCGGGGGCTACAATTCCTCACGACAATGAGAGTGTCTGTAAACTGACAAACCAGCTTGTGCACAATGAGGTGCTTTACAGGAAGGGGTGAGAGTCTCCCTTGTGGAAGAAACAAATTCCACAAGCCTGGGTATGGCCTAAAGCAATGAACACTGATTCTCTTGCTGTTCTGGGCTTTGGATGTCCAAAAAATGAGTCCTGTAGTAAAAAGCAAGGAGGCTGTGGGACACCTTCCTTCCGGAGGCTCTGGGAGAAACTCTCTTCAACTCACCTCGTGTCCTGACCAGTGTCCCAACATCACAGTTTCTGCCCCTGCTCCCGGGGCACATTGCTTTCCCCCTTTGGGTCAAATCTTCCTCTGCCTCCCTCCTATGATTCCACTGGCCTGCTGGGATGTTTCGGGATGTATCTCCATTTCTAGATCTTTATTTTGGACACATCTACCAAGTCCCTTTTCTGTAACAGGTCCTATAGTCACAGGCTCCAGAAGTTAGGACCTGGGTGTCTTTGGGAGAAGGTATCACGTGACCACAAGCACCTACCTCTGGCCTTCTCTGTCTTGATCCACCTTATTCTCTTGATGCAGGGTCTCTCACTGAACTTACAGCTCTCCATTTTTCAATTAAGCTGCCAGCCAACAAACCCCAGAGATTCTCCTATCCCTACCTCCTACCCCAGTGTTGGGGATTACAGGTATGTGTGTCCACTCCTGGCTTTTTATGTGGCTGTTACAGAACCAAATGTGGATCCTCAGGACTGAGCAGTAATCCCTCTTACCCTCTGAGCCAGCTCCTCAGCCCCAGCAAATTTTAAAAGTGTGCCCTGGTGTGTGTTCAGAACCGAGGCTGCAGAGGAAATTCTGCCATGCAACACCAGCGAGAAGCCAGAAATGCCTCAGGTTTATTACACTCCAGATTTCAAACTAGTTTTCAGCTACTGAATTTTCCAAAATCATTTATTGTTGCCAAATTTTTCAGGGCTCCTGCATTCAGTTTTATGATCCTACACGGGATCACAACCTGCAGTTTAAGAAGCTGGAGTCTAGGCCAGGGCCTGGCATATGGAAAGTTCTCAATCCATATGTTATTGTTCAGTGTTGAGTGAACATATAAACTCACAACATTAATCTTCTACCTGCTGTGGGCCACTCCTGGCATTTAAGACCCTGAAGATATTGTCTGCATGGAGCCAGTCAGTTCTAAGTAATCTGGATTTTTCCTTTCACTGGTCTCCACCTTGCCCAGTTAAGGGCACTTCCACACTAGCACCCTGGATCTTTAAAGCAGATGACCTCAGTTGTTATTTCCATCAAAACTTGAGAAGCATCTTAAGAGAGAAAGGGATGTTTCAGCTTGAAATGGACATGTGAGTTTTCAGAAGGGGAATGACTGAGGAGTTGTAGTGGCCACGGCTGGAGATTTTTGAATGTGCTACATTCCCTGAGGTATACCCCTACCCCTGACCCCTGACTCCTGACTCCTGACCTCCCCTACCCCACTGATCTTCCTGGAAGTTCTATGTTTGTGTCTGTGCTTGGTTAGGTTCAGGATGTCCCTGTAAAGGAATCTTGGGCCATTGAAAAGTCCAAAGGAGGGCCACAGAATTCTCATGGACTTCCTGAAATAGTGTGCGACTTGCTGGATTCATGGCAGTCTCCACAGAAGCACTTCTGCCCTTGCGAGGCACTGACTTGTGACATACTGCTGGAATTAGCTCAGGAGAGAAAGGCAGTGTCTTCAATGGTAGCCTTCTCCCTGTAGCTTCCCTGAGCTCCTGTGTTGAAGATGCTGAGCCAGTGCCAGTTCAGCGCTGAAGCTGACCAGTCCCCATGTGTGTAAGATAATATTGCCTGACACTGCACAGGTGAAATGGATCATTCTAGTATCCTTGGTTCTGCTGTGATGTGAAAGGACTTTTAGTGTACAAATAATATAGAACTACACAGTGTTATGATAAAGAGAAGATGTAAATTGTTTGTTATGTAGTGGTACACTGTCTTGTCTTCATCTCTTATCTAACTGTCTATCATTTATCACATTCATCACCTACCTATCCATCACCTGTTAGTCCATCATCTATCTATCTGTCCATTGTCTATCCATCTGTCCATCCATCTATTCATCTGTCCATCATCTGTCAATCCATCTGTCCATCCATCTATCCATCATCCATCCATCTATCATCCATCCATCTATCCATCCATCATCCATCCATCATTCATCTATCATGTATCCATCCATCCATTATCCATCTACCACCCATCCATACATTATCTATCCATCTGTTCATCATCTATACATTCATCCATCATCTACACATTCATCCATCATCCATCCATCATCTATCCATCTATCCATCCACCATATATCCATCTGTCCATCCATCCAACTATGGTCTATCCATCCATCTATTATCTATTCATCCACTGTCCATCCATCCATCATTCATCCATCCATCTGTCCATCATCTATCCATCCATTCACCCTCCAGACATCATCCATACATACATACACTTGCCAGAATCATTCACTTTCTCACCATGAGTATAAAAACTACCATGTATGTGACAAGAGTTCCTCCACATACACACATTGCATATACATATGAAAATCATGAGTAAGATGGGGTCCAGAATACTCAGCTGCTTGATCCAACACGTATGGATCATGGTGGAAAGTGTTTGAATTGAGAACTCAGTGTTATCACACATCAGAAAATATCCATTAGCAGAAAGAGGGGAGAAGGAAGGTGCAGTATAAGGGTCTACCATGACAGGCATGAAAATGCAACAGTATCTGCCATGGCATCAAATGCATATGTTAGTAACATAGGACCCCTCCATTTGTAAGTACAAGTGATGCTCCGGGAAGGGGATGCATCTTGGTGAAGCTCCCTCCCACACTCCCTCCCACACACCCCATTTAGCCAAATCAGTTGCTCATCACTTATGTTTGTGTCTTATCCCAGGACAGGGGGATCTAGAAGTTCCTAGAGACCAAATTTGAATCTGCTCCTTGTTTTATCCCTCCCAAAGCCCAGCCAAGCACTCAGCATAAGACACCACCACAGCAGATAATGACTTGGAAATGACTTCTTGAAATCCTGCCTATCCAAGCCAGGTGCCACAGGAGATTCAGACAGTTGCCTGTGGTCCCTACTCTTCTGACACTTAGAATGGAGCTGGAGAGACCAAGCTTTCAATGTCTTCCTGTAGAGGAACCCCCCAAGACTCTTGGCACATCATTTTAAAAGCTTACAATTGTAACAAAGAAAGCAATCCATTAGGCACCCAACAAAAAAGTTCGTTAAATAGGACAAATTTCGTGAAAGGTGCCAACCCATTCCTCTGGAAGGCCAGCACTGTTTTGATTAAAGAGCACACCTGGGAGCCACAACGTGCAAATTATCGATGTTGAAACCACCTTTCCCAAGAGGGAGACATTGAAAACAGTCACCTGCCCAGATGGTATCTGCAGAGTTGATTGACTGGACCTGGAGGGATGTGTTCAGAGCCATGGTGGCCCAGTTAAACCCATGCCCTTTTCTGCATGCTTGTATAGGTTCTGAGTCTGCATTGCTGGCTGTTTACTAGGCTCCTAACATAGATCCTGGGAATGCACGGGTGGGCAGTGACAAATGACAGAGCGTGGGAGTTTACAAGCTTTTCCGAAACAATAGGATTCAAAACTCTGGCCACTTTATGAGTTAGCTGAGGGTCAGTGGTTCTCTGGGACACAGTCTTTTAGGCTGTGACATGGAATGCCTGATATGTAACTTTAGATGACAGAAAGGAAGGACTGGTCAGTGTGTTGGATACTGAGCTCCCTGCATAGGGAGGTACCAATGCTGGACAAATGGGCACCAGAGGAAGTGGTCATTATAGAGACACTGAGTTGATGCCCCCTTTATTTAAGAACCCCACCCAGGGTAGGGAAAAGAGAGATGTGTGTTCAAACGGCTACTGCTAATACCATAGATGTGACTGTGGGTTTTTATGTTTTGTCTTGCTTTTTGTTTCCTTTTTTATCCTCATGTGTTTACAGTGTGTGTGTTTGCACATGTGCAGCTGCCGGTATGCATGTGTCTGAGTACACGTGGAGACCAGAAGTTGATGTTGGGGTTATCCAGTATCACTCTTTACCCTGTACATGAGGGTAGGGTCTTAATGTCAAACCCAGAGTTTGCTGACCAGGCTAGTCTTGCTAGCCAGCTTGCTCTGGGCTCCCCTGCCCCTCCCTTTCCAGGTTTGAATTTCAGGCACGCCACCCTGCCCACCTGACACTCAAGTGTGTTCTTGGGATTCAGACTCTGTTCCCCATGCTTGCTTAGCAAGCACTTGTAACCAGTGAGCCCTCCCTTCATCTGTGCCTCAGGGCTTGCAGTTTTTGTTTAGTTTAATTTTAAATTGCATGTGTGTGTGTTTGTGCACGTGCATGAGTGTGTTGTGTGTGTGCATGTGTGCGTGAGTGTGCATGTCTGTGTGCAAGTGCATGTATGTGCCTGTGTATGTGCATGTATATGCCTGTATGTGTATGTGTAGTACCTGAGAAGGCCAGTAGGAGTGCCTGATCCTCTGGAACTGGAGTTACAAGTAGTTATGAGCAGTCTGACATGGAGACTGGGAACTGAACTGGAGTCCTCTGCAAGAGCAGTATGTGCTCCTAATCACTGAGGCCTTCTTTCTAGCCCTGTGACTGTGCTTTTCAATGTCACCATTTACTGGTCACTCACCACAGTAACACACAGTGGCATCTGGATAACTGCAGCTGTCATGCAGGATGCTGTTACAACGGTACAACAAAGTCTGAGACTGAGAGCAAGGTAAATCATTCCTCATTGTTTGTGTCAGGCATTTTGTCACAGCTACAAGAAAACTAGGTGCATTACGTGTGACCAGGGCCAAGTGTGTTAGTCAGAGTGGCAGGACATGGCTATGCGGCAGGCAAGTTTCACAGCAGAACATTGATGTGTTTCAGATGTGAACTACATGACCAGCGGTGAGTCAGGTGAGGTCCAACTGAGACAGCTGTTCCCAGCTAGGAGCTTGAGGCTCAAGCTGATACAGGAGCATGCCCATGGTGGAAATGTGACAGAGGGTAAGACCTGAGCCTGGCAGCTAGATTCCAGGGGAAGAGTTCACAGTACAGCAAGACCAAAAGGAGCTGAGTGGAAGGGCTCTGTGAGGCGATGCTGGAGATTGTCTGGCCTTGGAGACCAGGTACCAGGAAGGGGGACAAATTAGGTACATGAGGCCAGGCAGGAAACTCCACTGGTTCTACTCAAAGGTTCAGGAGGCATGGTCCATAGGGGCGACCGTGAATGATGGTAGAGATGTAAAAGGAGAAAGGGCTGGTGGGACGGCTCAGTGGCTAGAGATGCTTGCAGCCAAGCCTGATGGCCTAGTTCACTCTCCAGGAGGAGGAGACTCCTGCAAGTTGTCCTGGACTAGTACCTGGGGACTGACAGACATGTATTAGAGACAGGATGACTGACAGTGGGGTGGTCCCTGTCTGCTGTGTTCCCAGAGGCTCACACAAGTCTGAATAAGCAGGCCACATCATCTTTGCCAACTAAATTACTGCTCTCTTGGCATTCCTTTCCCTAGTAGCCAATTAGTTCCCTAGATCTAGTGCTGACCCTAATTGCCTATGGTCTCCCACAAGGGTTAGCACTTAGAACTTCAGTTGAATGAATGGGCTGTTAAAGGTGTGGATGGATTTCAGATTTAGGTGTATTCATCTCAGCAGGATCGAGGGAGAGAACCAAAAATGCACACATCTGAGGTCGATCACACACCTGAGATGGGGAACAAAAACCCTCTAAAAGAAAGCACAGGAAGACATCATGAGAACAAGGCTTCCTCAACCAGAACGTGGAGGAAGCACCGGAGACATGGTGCATTTCTGAAAAGAGCTGAAATTATTTCAATGTTTAAAAGGAAATCAGAGCTGAGTGGTAGTAGCACATGCCTTTTGTTTCAGCACTTGGAAGGCAGAGGCAGGAGGATCTCTGTGAGCTTGAGGCCAGCCTGGTCTACAGAGTGAGTTCCAGGACAGCCAGGGCTACACACAGAGAAAGAGAAAACCTGTTTCAAAAAAACTAAAAAAGAAAGGAAGGAAGGAAGGAAGGAAGGGAAGGAGGAAGGGAGGGAGGGAGGGAAATCAGAAGATTAGAGGGTGGAAAGATGGCTCAGTGGTTAAGAACACTGGCTACTTTTTTTTTTTTTTTTTTCCAACACAGGGTTTCTCTGTGTAGCCCTGGCTGTCCTGGAACTCACTCTGTAGACCAGGCTGGCCTCGAATTCAGAAATCTGCCTGCCTCTGCCTCCCAAGTGCTGGGATTAAAGGCGTGCACCACCGCACTGGCTACTCTTGCAGAGGATGCAAGTTTGGTTCCCAGCACCCATACTGAATGGCTCACAACTACCCATAACTCCAGGTCCAGGATGTCCAAAGCCTCTGGTCTCCATGGGTATCTGTGTTCATGTGCACATAGCCACACAGAAGCATTCGGAATTGTAAATTTAAAAAGTGGATGTGGTAGGGCTGGAGAGATGGCTCAGCAGTTAAGAGTACTGACTGCCCTTCCGAAGGTCCTGAGTTCAAATCCCAGTAACCACATGGTGGCTCACAACCATCCGTAAAGTGATCTGACGCCCTCTTCTGGTGTGTCTGAAGACAGCTACTTACACATACTTACATATAATAATAAATAAATCTTTTTTAAAAAGTGGGTGTGGTGGTACATGCCTTTAATTTCAATGCTCAGGAGGCAGAGGCAGGTAGATCTTTATGATTTCAAGTCCAGCCTGAGATCCATGAGAGTCTGTTAATCCATAAATAAAGGCATAGGGCCTGCTATAGAAGAGACAGAATGGGATGTTTAAAGGTCTGATATGGAAGGCAAAAGTATGTGATGGATTGGGAAATAGTTCACCTAACTCTCAGTATCAGAGTCAAAGAAAGATAAAAAGGGAAATGGATGTCAACTCAGCCATGGAGACAGGGGTGGCTTCAGGGGTGGAGAAACTGGAATTCACTTAAAAGTCAACTAGAGGTTAATAATTCCCAAGCTGGGTAAGATCCTGCTAAAAACAAAGGCAGGGATGGTAGGGAAAATAATAAGAGGAACAATATGGCATGTATTGAGGACCTACTGTGCGCCAGACCCTGTTGCCCACCTTTACAGGCACCAACTCATTGTTCTCTAACTATTGCAGGGTGAGGAGATGCTCTGATTATCTCAGGTTCACAGAAACAGTGATATGTTATAGACTGTTCTGAGAATTACAGACTTAACATTTTAATCAGAGTAGCCGTGAGTACCCAGAAAGAAGTAAGAAGACAGTCCAAATGGCTAGCCATTCAGAGGATTCAAATGAGTTCACAGAATGTTAGATATGTCCAAGGTACAGGTGAATTATGTATATCATGGGAACACTGATGAATGAACCAGCTCACCATACACCCAACAACAGGTAGATAGAAATCTTGCTGAAGAGCAAACTTTGAGTACCTTTTATATATCGTTCACATAATTATAAACCAAAGCAAATGTATTGGGTAAAAACTGCCAAGTGAGACAGAAGGTGGTGCATGCCTTTAAGCCCAGCACTCAGAAGTCAGAGGTAGGTAGATCTCTGAGTTCGAGGCCAGCCTGGTTTACAGAGTGAACTCCAGGACAGCCAGGGCTACACAGAGAAACTCGGCCTCAAAAACAGACAAAACTGCAAAGTGGTACATGCCTTGACCAAGGTTCTAGCATGACACCTAGTTTGAAAGACAACACTAAGGTGACCTATGCTTGGAATTGTCGCAATCAAAGATTTACAAGGCTCATTTCCAGTTCTTTATATCACTTTCAATAACCCAGCATCCTCAGAGTGCAGAGGTAGGCTAGGAAGCAGGAGAGGGAAAGGGATGTCTGCCAATAACTAATCCTTTTAGGGCCTATGCTTTCGTTCCGGCTTTGTTTAAGGGTCTGGTGACACAAAGATAAATTAACCCCGTGAAGCCTCTATAACAAATAAGCAGCGAGGACACGATGCAAACATACATGCACATGACTCTGGCAGGGGTGAAGTATACAGAAGAAAGATGAGGCAGGGTGAGGGAGCCACTATCTCTACGCTGAGATAGAATAAAGGGGCAAAATGGAACTGTCCATGAACTTCCTGTCTGAGAGAGAAAATAATACAAAGGCCCTGGGGTGGAGGACGACTTAGGGCTATTCTAGGAAGAGCAAGACAGCCAGTGTGCTAGTGCACACCGAGAGGATGTGGTCACACAGGCTATAGGCTATAGATCACGCTGGGCTCTGTACAGCTTGAGGCAGGCTTTTGTTTTTTGGTTTTGTTTGTTTATTTATTTTTTCTTCCTAAGTCTGATGGAAAGCCACTGGAGGCTGTAGAAATCAGAAGTGGCTTTATTTGATTACCTTATCAGGGAGGAAGGATTCCCAAGAAGGGCAGAGGAAAGGCAGAAGAGCTAAGTGGTGACGGATCAAATGGTATTGGTGAGGCTGAAAATGGCCCGGGGGCAGAACAGTCTACCTGGGAGTTTGTGGGGTTTACAGGGGAGTGGGGTGAAGGATCCTCAGACATAGGGATACAGGTCAGTGGATAGGGATATAGATCAAATATATCAAAGGCCTGCATGCACAAGATCCTGGGTTCCATCTCCAGCACCACCACCTCTTTAACCATGATTTTCTGCCACCGTGTAAACAAATACTATCAATAAACTACCACATTATTTGTAAGGAATTAGAATTAGGTTTGAGGGGTCAAAGAAGGTTTTTGTAACGTTGAAAAGGTTTATTTTTATTTGAGTTGTTTTTTGTCTGTATGTCTGTGCACCATGTGCATACAGTGCCAGAGGCCCGAAAAGAAACATCAGATCCATTAGAGCTGGAGTCATACAGATGGTCGTGAGCAACCATGTGGGTGCTAGGAATGAAACCCCGGTCCTCTGGAGGAGTAGCCAGTACTCTTACCTGCTGAGCCATCTCTTCAACCCTCGTGTGTTTATTTCGTGAACTGCATAAGTTGCAGACAGCCATTAGCTATACCAGTGGAGATGTCAGGTAGGTTACTGAATAAGCCAGTTTGGAGGTCAGTGGAGAATTGTGGGAAACAGCCCCTGAAGTTATCCAGTCGAGAGGGAAAAACCCTATTAATATTTATTCATTCAGCAGATCTATACAGAGCATCCAGTGTATGTCAGGCACTGTGATGGATCCTGGGTGGGAGACAAGGACAGCCTTTACCTTCCTGGAGTTTCGATACAATTTAATTAGCTCCCTGGTTTCTGAGCCACCTCTCTGAGCTCTGTGAAATATATAGAATCAACTCCGGAGCATCATAAACACTGACCTGCTCCCTGACTCAGCAATTTGGGAAGCACTTAGGCTTTTCAGAAAGAGCTATCTATGGATTTGGACAAATGACAGATTTACCCAATAAAATGTCTGAAGACAGCCTTAAAATGAATCAGAAGAGACTGTCTCGACCAAACGAGTATTTATACAGAGCCAGCTTTTGAGACTTGAAAAGCTTACAGGGCTGGAAGGCAGGAGCCTGACCTTGGTCCTCTCTACCCTCACTCAGTCTCATGACTGACCTTGATGGAGCCTTTGACTCATCTGAATTTCAATCTTCTCTTCCATAAAGTGAGCCCATCCAATCCCAGAGTTTCAAACTCCTGATTATTTGTGTTACAGTTATTTATTGTCTTGTGCTAACAGTTACTTTAAAATAAAAGCCCAAACTCCCAAGGGGATACTTCTCTTGAGAGCTCAGTTTTCAACAGAAGAAAGCTTTTAATATTTTTATTTTTGTAAATGGAAATTGTTGTCTTTTCTCAACTGTAAACATGATACATGGTCAGTGAAGAAATAAAAGCAAAGGGAAGTGCAGAGACTGAGAACTGCATGTCTGTTCTAAGACCTACTGAGAACCGCATGTCCGTTCTCAGCATCCCCTATACCTGCTGTGAGAGCAAGTAGCCAAAGCTGTAAAAAGTGTATCTAGTCACTAACTATTATTAGTATCTTACAAACACCCTTTTCGGTCTGAGAGAGAGAAGAGGCGGGGAGGAGGGAGGCTGTGAATTCGGTGTTGTCAACAGAGACTGAAACCGGCCAGGCAGTATGGGATCTCTCTCAGGTTGCGTGTTTCATAATAACTGCTATCTGATACCCATGGAATGCTGGGAAACAATAACATTGTATACACAACTTCAATGATCATAACTAATATTAAGGACAGATCAGTTTGAGCAACATCAAGAATGGCTGCAAAGCATTCCAAGACACAGCCAGGACTGCTCCTCCTGTGTCTCCAACCCCCCCACCCCAGGACTCCTCCTACCCCTTAGCACCAGGCTGAATACTTCTGGGACAGCTGAACTCAACTGGACACATTTTACCGTAAGCCTAGCATCAGTAGGATCAATTCCCTCCAAAGAGAGCTGATGGTTTAATGATGATCTTTTGAGGTGGGATTAAAGCCAAATCTTGGCTGCAGACCCGTAAGATTTTCTTCCCCTTAAGTGGAATGAGTTGCTACCACTTAATCACATATGGCAATCAGCTGGCGTTGAGGGGATGTGCTCTTCATTCAGCATCCTACATCACTCTACTCTTACCTGATCTGCTACCTAATGCTTGAGGTGGGAGCATCTGCTAGGCACCAGGCAGCCCAGGGAACACAGGTGCATCCAACACCCACCCTTCCTGAGAAGTGCTCACCTCCCAGCGGAGGAAGAAGGTGTACCACTAAAGTACACACACCAGGAGCTCAGAAGGGCTGGGATGGGGAGTTGGCTCAATGTTGCAGCAACTTCCCAACATACACAAAGCCCTGAGCTGGATCCCAGCACCATAATAAATTAATAAAATGCAGTGTGATGAATACAGCTCTTGCCTACCTTGTCCTGGGAGGCAGGACAAGAAGGAGGCTTACAGACAGTCATGTTCGAGCTGAGTTTCAAGGGTGACTCGGAGTTCAGCAAGCACATTGAGTGATAGGAATGACTATTAACAGTGGAGGTGCTGTTGTGTCCTGTTGTGCAGGTGCACCGACCAGTAGCCACCTTCCTCCTGAGTGATAACAACTGTTAGGAGCCTCTGCCCCACTCATGCCATCCCTTTCCAAGAGAAACATTGCAAGTTCACCTCTACCAGGAAGAATCTGCCTGGCCTACACTCACTTCCAGTTGCTTCTGTGGAGACAATTGTTCCCATCCTCAGATAACTAACCAGCATTCTGTTATCAGAGCTGTTTATTTCGGAACCTCTGGCATTTGAAGAGTAGACCATTATTATAATCAACTAATACATTCATATCAAATACCTGCATCGTGTAAAGCTCTCCTAGTCATATACATCATGGGGGGAGGGGTAAGGGAGAAAGGGTAAGTGTGGAAGCATCTGAAGGGGCCAGAGGCTGACATCAGGTGTCTTTCCTCAACCATCTTTCTACATTGCTTTTGAAACAGCATCTGATTCTGATTCTGGCTAAACTGGTTGGCCACCAAGTCCCAGGGATGTTCTTGCCCACGACCCCAGTGCCTTCTCCAAGCACAGCTAGGATCACAAGTGCATACTGCTGCTGCGCCTGGCTTTTACATGGATGCTGAATATAGAGCTCAGGTTCTCATGGTTGCACAGTAAGCACTCTACAGACTGAATCACCCCCCCCCCCAACATAATCCACTTTTGACAACAGCACAATAAAGAGAAAATGCGCAAGAACAAAAAATACAGCCCAGGAAACATTTATTTAATATTCACACTTAAAGTTAGAATAAAACACTACCCATCATCCATCCATCCAACCCTAAGCGAGTAGCACATGTACCAAGAACTCTGATACCAAGTGCTTGGCACCTGGAAATCGTGCCAGGCTACAATACACACGGAAGTTAGCTAGTCCTATGGATTAAAAAAAAAAAAAAAAGTGTCTTCCAGAGCAATGTTCAAGACACAGCAACTGCTTAAACAAGAGTGTTGACTGAGCCCAGAAGCACTATGCGAAGACAGGCCTGCACTACTTTATTATTACTTTTTTCTCAACAGGCACAAATACAGAGGCTATATACAACACAGTCCACTGCAGGCCTTACTAATTAGTAACTCACAGTCCCTTGTTAGCTCTATTCTGCCCTGCTTAGACTTTAGTTTTGACACAGCTTACACATTTTTTTTTTTGGATGGGGGTGTTGTCTGGTTTTTCAAGACAGGGTTTCTCTATGTAGCCCCTGGCTGTTCTGGAACTCTCTCAGTAGACCCTTCTGGCCAAGAACTCACAGAGACCTGCCTGCCTCTGCCCCCAGAGTGCTGGGATTAAAGGCATGGGCCACCACCTCCTGGCTTAGGTTCTGGATACTTTTATCACTGCACCTATAGATACTGAGCTGTGTTTGAAATGGAAAGTGGAAATGTATCAGTCATCTACTAGTAACTTCCTTGTCTCCCCTGGTCTCCAGTCCTGTACAGAGTTTATACTCTGATTTGACCAGTGACGCCAAGGCCTTGCTGTCTCCAGGGTGAAAACCAAGACATTCCTTGGAGCCTTTGGACTAAGGGAGGCTGTGCTAATGCACTGAAAACCCCATCCTGCCTTACAGTGAATGATGCCCCAATGTTCTGATCCTTGGTCCTCATACGACCTAATTTCCTGTAGCCTTGAGCACCTACTGTTTGCACAAAATGGTAGGTACTTCCTCCACTCCCAAGCACTTTTAGCAACTTCCAGAGACACAGACAATATGAGGCTTGCCCTGCAGAGCACGCCCAGAGTTGCCTACTATCACAGCCTTGATCTGCCTTTGTGGGAAGTTTAGCCCCCACCATTTGAACATCTGGCCTTCATACCCCCTAGTCTTTCAGACTTTTATCTTTCCTAAAAGGTAGGGATGACAACCATGCAATTAACTGTATCCCCTCGCCTTTCCAACTGTACTCTTGTGCGGAGGCGGGGGGGGGGGGGCATATACCACAGAGCCCTTTCATCCAGGCCACCATCTAATCTTGGTATCCATCTGCTTTAAACATCCCGATCTTAGTAACGTTCGTTAACACCTTACCCCTACAGCGGTATTTAAAACCCTTCCACTGTTTCTGGTCCCCAATCGCAGACCCTGCAAGAGGAAAACAACTTCCTTGCCACAACCTTGCAAAACTGAACTGCTTATTCTTCCCGCTTCACACGCGACATCTTCAGCGAATGCTTCTGGCGGACTCCACGCTCTGCCCGGGAATAATGGACGTGAACGTAGCGAGGCGTGTGTCCCGCGAAAAGAATAAGTCCTCGGCTTCACTCTGCGTCTCACTCCCTTTCACACTGATAGTACTCGGATCACCGAGACTCGGAATTCCATTCCGCGGAACCGCTAAAACCTTCAGCCCGCACCAAGTCTGGACCGTGGGTGCGCCCGGCGCTCACAGCCCAGCCCTTCTGATTGGCTGCTGCGAGGTAGGGCGGGGAGCGGGGGCGTCGCGGAAAGATGACGCAACGCAACAGATCCTTAAAGGCGCCGTCCGCACGCGCTGCCGATGGCGCAGGCGCGTTGTTGAACTTCCAGCTCTGACTCCAGAGCTTCACTCAGTCCGAGCGGGCGGACGCGCCGAGTAGCCGGCGGGGACGCGCGCGGGATTCGGGCGGGCGGGCCGGGTGGCGGCGGAGGAGCGGGAGGCGCGATGGCCGAGGGCAGCGCTGTGTCCGATCCTCAGCACGCCGCGCGCCTGCTGCGGGCGCTCAGCTCGTTCCGGGAGGAGGCACGTTTCTGCGACGCGCACCTGGTCCTCGACGGCGAGGAGATCCCGGTGCAGAAGAACATCCTAGCGGCGGCTAGCCCGTACATCAGGTGAGCGGGCGCCGCCGCCCATCGCCTCCGCATCCCTCCCTCTTTCTGGCCTGGCCGCCTGCGGCTCCCGTGACTCTGCCGCCGCGCCCCTCGGGCGCCCATGGGCCTCTCCCCGAGACTCCCTTCCCCACCGAGATCGCCCCGATCCCGGAGTCCCGGGAGGTCCGCAAAAATCCTAAACACGGTGTACAGGCCGTCCTGGACCCGCACCCGCGAGCAGGGCGGGGCTGCTCCGGGAAGAGCCGCCCCTTCGCCCCGACAGGCCCCGCCCGGCCCGCGGAGCCCCGCAGAAGTTTACCTCCGAGTCACCGCACAGTGGGCCGGCCAGGTTTTGCGCGGGGAAGCCAAAACAAACACCCGTGGCGTAGGCAGAAGAAGAACCCTGTAAGCTGTCGGTGGGAAGCTCCCACCCCCAAAGCCAAACTGTCACTTTGCCACTCCCTTGTTACAAACAGGTTAAACTGTTGCGAATTTGAGAAGACCCACTGACATTCTTTGGCTACAGTTACCATCGAGGACCCAGAGATTGTAACCACCAAGAGGGCACTGTAAAACTTAAGCGACGCAAACCTTAGCCCAGTTTACTAGGTTAATGAAAAGGTTGAGACCAAGCTTATAGCATCGGATCAGAATTTGTGAGAAGGGCTCCTGTTTTTTCTTGAGCAACTTTCCTTCAGGCAAACTGGGTTGCTCTTTTAATACTGGGGGTGGGGGAGTGGGGACGGGACGACGACACTAAAAGCTAGAGAAAAGTGCCCGGTAAGCTGGTTAAATATAGAATAATGGTAGACAATGTCACTAGAATTGGCAGGTCAGAAAATGGAAAATTATGTGTATGCCGTTTCTTAGAGCTCTGTCCCAGCAGAACTCGACACATACGCTGTACTTAAATCTGCTTTTGGAGACATTCGAACTCAGAAGCAATCCAAGTGCCCTTGAAACTTCTGGCGTCTGTCCTAGCCTGGCCTTATAACATTGGGCTCTTTGTGGACTTGGGGGTCAGGTGTCTTTGTTAATAGGAAATTTAGATCACCAATATGACAGCTCATAGCAGGCAGTTCAGAGGTTAGGACAATCAACCAAATTGAATTTCCAGGCCAGACCTTTCCCGTATCCAGAGTAATCCCTGTTTGGGAAATGCTTAGGAAAACTACAATGGATGCAGTATTGTTATAGATCCTTAAATGACACCTGGCTCTAAAGTTGCACATCCTGAAACACTTGCTGTCTCCAACTTTCTCTATGATACTTACCACTGCAGTAAACCCTGTATTTTGTTCATCTCCGTGAGCCACAATGCAAAGTCTATAGGCCAAGGATTTTTCTTTTGTTTCTTGCTGGGACCTTCATAGAGGGAATGGTGCCTGGTGTCAGAATAAATGTGTGGAATGGATGATTACCTTCCTTTCCAGTGGACATCAGAGGTTTAGCGCTGTTGTATTTCCATGTTAACTGGTATAGAAGAACACTGGGCTGGGCGTTTGGAGATCAGTTTATGTTTCAGCTCTTACCCGACTAACTGTGAGTTATTAGGGATGACTTAGTCTTGGCTCCTGCTCATTAAAATGGCAAATGAGGGGCACAGTGTGGTTTTGTGTTATTTAATCTGCAAGGCACCTACAAAGAAATGTGTAATGAGCTTCAGACCCTCAAAAGCTCTCCATACAAGTCTGTCCAGTAGTTAGGATAGTTCTCTTTTGGCTCATGTCTGTCAGTTTCCAAGTAGAAAGATGGTGTCTTAGAGGATGTTACCAACTTAGATGTCAAAGCTCCTGGTACTTAGTGGTTGAACTAGAAGTCGACTCCCAAGTTTATTATGCATAGTATCCTGTCCCACTGTTCCAGATGACAACATTGATTGTATTTGGCTGTACTTGGGATCAAACCAACACTTGATGGCTTATAGTATTTTATCCTTTAAGTCAGTGGTCTCAATTTGTGAGTTGAAGCCCCTTGAGGGAAGTGTCAAATGACCCTTTCCCAGGGGCTGCCTAAGACCATAAGAAAATACCAAAATTTACATTGAGATTCATAATGGTAGCAAAATTAGAGTTGTGAAGTAGCAATGAAAGCAGCTTTATGTTTAGGTTTTTCCACAACATGAGGAACTGTATTAAAGAATTGCAGCATTAGGGAGCTTTCAAACCATTGACTTAAATGCTTGTCAACATCAACATGGTCATAGACTGAGCCATTTTGATTTCTTTAACCAGTTTTTGCAATTGGTACAAAAAATAATGTTAATATTTTATCAATAAATTGAATTTTCTTTATTAACAGATTGTGTTAAATTTGACTACTGAAATGCTAAAACATTCCTGTGATATTTTTAGATTATCAATTTCAAGGGGGTATTCAAAGTAATCTGAGGTTGAGCCTGTGTGTTCTGAAGTTTGAGGATCATGGCCCTCAGAGGAGATGGGCAGATCTTCCCATGATCTATGCATCACTTAGCTCTGCAAATGGAAAGCTGCCTTCCCTCACAGGCTGCTTTCCCAGGCCCATCCTGCCTTGGCATTTAGTTATAGCTTGTTGTGGAAAGTGGGCCTCGGTGCAGCTGTGAGCCTCAGAAATGGCCAGACTATGCTCATGGCCACGATGCTCCCCATCTTTCCTTTCTCAGCAACTCTGACTCCCCCAGGGAATGGCTGCTTGAGCTTGTAAGAAATTGCTTTGGAATACTGCACAGTTTGCCTTGCTTTCTGTCTGAGCCCAGTCCCGTCCATCTGATGGGAAGCCCTGCCCTTCCCTCTCAAGCTGTTCTTGGGGATGATGCAGGTGACAGAGATTTGAGAATCTTTCTGTGCCTGTTCAGTGACATCAAAGTGGCTCTGTTCAGCTTCCTGGTCCTGTGTGCACTTTGCAGAATTTACACATGTCTGGGACCCGTGATGATGTTGTTTAGCATTCAGTCCTGGACAGTAAAGAGTTCCCCAAGATTTTATTTTTTCTAAATCCTTTGATGAGTCAGCTGGCAATGGAGATGGCTTTGTTTGTTTGTTTTCTGGTTGGTCTAGTGAAGGCGCAGTGAGATGCTCACTTTTGCAGTCTGGTCATCTTGAACTTTTGTAGGACCTGGTTTCCTTATTGGCTGAAGTTGACTATGCCACATGAGGTCAAAGTTCGTGTAGTATGTAACTGTGGCTGTCTTTCCTTTGATTTTCATGTGTGTAGTGGAGGGGCTCTCTCTTTTTGGTTCTGTGTATGTCATCATATATGCCTGATGACAGGATGCTCCCCTGGCCTTGCCCTGCACTACTGTGTTGAGTGTTCTATATGAGTGCAGCCAGTAGCATTGTGTCATAAGGAGCATTTGTTTTACACTGATAACTTGGGTACATTCCAGGCCTAATTATTGACAATCCTGTTTTGCCATTTAAATCTAAGATTTGACTCATGGGTACTATGGAGAAAAATACTGAAGGAGGCTAACATGAGCTCTATTGGAGAGCTAAGTTTCATTGTAGCATAGAAATTATTAACATCCATTTCAGGGATATCTGAGAATTTAATGTCACTGGGATTTAAATATTATCCTCTAATGTTGTTCACTATACAGAACATGTTGTTAGCTCCCGAAACCCTTTTGCTTGATTCACTTATACAAGTAACTAAGTAGACTTTAATCCATCTTTGCATCTTTTATCCTGAAGCTGAGCCACTCCTTCAGGTGGCCACGCCCACTCAGTCCTTTAGTCCTTGCTATGAACCAAAGGAATTGCCAAGTGATGTTCTCTGAACAGTCCTTTGCTTTCTTTGATATTTTCATCTTTTCCCTGTGCTTTGAGTTTGTAGCCACTCCTGAATGGTCGCTGGAAGGGTTCTGAGGAACCAGGATTGCCTATAATTTTTCCAGTGTCCTGGGTTCTGAGGCTCTGTCTGAGTCTGCACCATTCTTTGAGGCTCATGATACCCATCTCTTCTCAGAATCTTGCAGTGATGGGAAATAAATTGAACCTATATCTTCTAATGGATCTGGGTCTTGTTTGTTTTTATCTGCCTACTATAAGACCTTCCTAGCAACTGCTTGAAAGAGTATATCTGTCCTGAAAATCTTAGAGTTAAGTCTTTTAAAATGCCCAGCAGGTAAAGGCACTTGCTGCCAAAGCTGATGACCTGAGTTTGCTCTCTGGGACCTACACATGGTAGGATGAGAGACCCAACTCCGAAAAATTGGGAGTCTGATCTTGACACACATACTCTGCTATGTGTGGACAAGAATGTGCACACATTTAAAATGAACACATTTAAGTTTTTAAAATGCAATGCTCTTTCTTTGTCATATGTATGGGTTAAACCCCATACATATGTGAGTTTTTCAAAAAGAAAATTCAAATTTCAAAAGGAAAATTCAAAAGAAAAAAGTTGTGATCCCCTCCAGTTCCCTTTCAGATCATCAGAGTGCTCTGGTCTGTCCTTCTATGGAAACTAAGCTTTCCTAAACTAGTGCAGTCTTTGAAATTTCACTCCTTCAGCTTAAACGTTCTTGTTTGTATACAACAGTGAATGCCACAGTAGTCATGGTGTCCTGATTAGAGAGGAAGGTTTCAAATGCAGAAACAAATCAATACAGTTCTTGTTAGACTGTTACTGGGACAGAGAGGGAAGTGGTAGTGTCCAGAGTTCCGGTATTATTTAGAGTCTGGTGATGAAGCTCAGCTATAATTGGTGCTGTTGCTCTGATTGGTCCATCTCTTTTTCCCTCCCGACTCCTTTGATTTTTACTTATATTTTAGATTTTCTCATCAGTCTCCTTTATCATTTTTACAGTAATTCTCATTTTATAGTTAGGATTCAAGTGAAGTGCTTTTCCACATAGGGACTCCGAAGCCTTAGGAGTGAAAACCACATTACCTATTGTTTGGAGTGCTAATCAGTTCCTCTCATGCTGTCAAAGAAGGACCTCTAAGCTCTTTATAATCCATAAAGAAAACATAATTAAGACAAATAAGGAGGCATTTGGTTTGAGTAGCAGGCAGCAAGTCTCGGGGAGCTGCCTCGTCCTTCCCAAGAAGAAAGGCTATCATTTTGTGTACTGAAGCTATAATATAAGTGAATAATTTGCAAGTTAGGATTCTAGGTTAAGGGCGGAGATGCGGGGTGTGGGGTGTGACAAATGGCAGGCTCCGGTTACAGCCGTGAACTTCAGTGATTCCCATGGCTCCTGTGCCTCCTAAGCCATGGGAAGCCTGAACGGGAAAGGATGGAAAGCTCAGGTGAGCGGGGCAGGTGAATGGGGCAGGTGAGCAGGGTGAGCAGGGCAGGCCTAGCAGACAAGAAAGGCCGCGCTTGTCCAGCAGAGCCCTTGACCCTCATGCTTACAGAACAGAGTTGGGCTGATTCCAAAGTTCTTAGTGCTACATGATGGGCTGATGTTTGCCTCCCATCACCCGTGGAAGTCAGTGACCAAAGTCCAATGTTGTCACAGAGTGACCGTCAGAAACATACAGGCTAAAAATCTGAAATCTCCAAAGCCTGACACTGGCCTTATAGCATATGGGTCGGGTTAAATATAGACACAATAAAAAAAAAAATACACACGCACGCATGATCTCACACACCCGAACTTTAGTTGGAATCCCATCCCCTAGATATCTCATGTGTATGAAAATGTTGTAAATCTGGAAGATTAACTTCTGGTCTGAGTGAAGGAAATGCACTCTCTCCCCTCATTTCTCTCTCTCCCCCTCATTTCTCACTCTCCACAGACAGACAGCAAGTGAGCAAGCAAGCTCCAAGGGCTGGGGAGGTGGTGCAGTGGGTACGAGTGTTTGCCATGCAAGCCTGAGGACCTGGCTTCAGATTCCCCAGCATCCACATAAAATCTGGGTGTGGCAACACATGTTTGTAACCCCAGTGCTGGAGTTAGTAGAGGCAGGTGGATGCCCAGAGCTGGCTGGCAAGTCACTCTAGCTGAAATAGTGAACTACAGGTTCAGTGTAAGATGCTCTCTCTCAAAAAAAAAAAAAAAAAAAAAAAAAAAAAAGCCAACCAAGGTGAAGACTAATAGAAGACCTGTAAAGGCAGAGGGAGGCACGTGCAGTGGGACTCCCCTTCACAGACCCCTACGCACCACAGAGGTGTGCATGACATGAACACCCACTCAGTTCTACAGAGCCTTGCTGGGCAGTGTGCAGCCTAAGTGGAAGATAGACAGGCTGGTTTTAAATCTCTGCTGAACTAAGAAGCACCGAGGGGTTTCATGTTTTATATCTTTGGAGCTGCATGCTGATGGAGACCTACTCTCCACTGGGCCATTTTTATTCTGGTTCTTCTCTACCCAAAAGCATTGCCCTGTCTTTTTAGGAACAACTTGAAAGAGGATTCAGTGCAAACAAACTGATATACCTTAGAATATGTTTTTCTAGTGATATTAGCATTCATCATAAGCATTTGCCTAAGCCTTTGAAAAACTGAACACTATCTGTACTGTGGGGCTCAAGATATCCCCAGACTTCTGTCGCTTGAGTTCTTTGTTGGCTAGTTTCTGTATTGGACCCCAACCTTGAGGGCATGAGGTTGGGTGTGCCTCTATTCTGCCCCATGCAGAATGACAGGTAAGGCCAGAAGTTTAATAGTGGGGTTTCAAACAACAGTGAGAATCCCAAGAAGAGTCGCTGATACTCGTCTCTGCCCTGTCTTCTGTAGGCTGGGGTCCAGCATTATCTTTAGAGACAGAATCTGAGGCTGCAGAACTCCTGGCTCACTGCATAGGCTTCTGTTTCTTAGTAAAGGGAACACTCCTGTACTCCAACTTTTCCTCCAGGGGAGCTGGTATAAGTAGTTTGATGTTTTTAAAGATCCCCCCTTTCTGTGTCTGTGTCTGTGTGTGCACACACACATCTTTTGGACCCTCTAGAGCTGGATTACAGGTGGTTGTGAACCACCCAACTTGGTAACAAGTTAGAACTGTCCTCTGGAAGAAAACTACCATTTCAATACTGAGCCATCTTTCCAGCCCCTGCCCATCTGCCTTTAGGCAGGATCTCAGCTTTGTAGCCCCCAATAGCCTCAAATTTAGACTCCTTTGGCCACCATGTCTCAGGTGTCAGGATTACGGGTGTGTAACCACACCCTCCTGGTGTGGATTCTTTGACCTCCAGCGATAGCTTCCAGACTTCTTCTTGGTGTGTGGCTCATCACTGTGCTCTCCTGCCTTCTCAGCAGCCACTGTCCCCTACATAAAACTTACAGCACATGCTATTGGCATGGAGGTGTAAATGCTGTCTCCTGCAGTGAAGCCCAGGAGCAAGAAGTCAAATGCTTCCTTCTGCCTCCTTGAGGGTGAAAAGGGTGCCGAGGACGTTCACCAGCATTCACCACCATCATGGTCAGAACATTCTTCACAAATATCCTCATAGCCTTCACATGTGCCGATGGGCTGTTCCTGCCAGTCACAATTAGGGAGGGAGTGTTGTCTAAAGTTGCTGCAATGCCCTGTGCATTGTTTATCTGGTACAGTTAATGGGGAGGGACCCTGACTGTATCCCTGTCAGTTGTTCAAGAGGCTGAAGACAGGGCTAGTCAACCATCAGCAGATACATCCAGGAGGTAATCCCAAGTCTTGGCCGCCACAGGGTGCTGGTCCCTGACCTCCCAGGACACACAAGGTCGCTGTTCCTGCCATTTGAATGGATATTCACTGCCCTCCACCAAACAGGGTCAAAGCTAGGATTGGGTACCTGGAACTCTAGGCTGGCTAGTGAAAAAAAAAAAAAAAACTAAAGACATGTCTAAGACTTCAGAACTATTTTGGGTATTCTTTTTTTTTTTCATAGTGTGGTCCCAGTGTCTAGGAGAGGGGTCAGAAGTCAGGAATGATGGAGGAAACTTCTATTTACTGAGGTAGACACTTCCAAAATCTCACTATAACCATTGACCAGTCTCTGCAAAGCCTCCCGAATAGTGGAAGCACCTGTCCCTAGATAGCAAAAGAGACTCCAGACTGGTGTGCTGCAGCAGGCTTGCTAACCTTTTGTGTTCGTATGCAGCCCTGCCCTGAACCAGGTACCTGTGAAGTCTACACAGTCCTGTGATGGCAGAGAGGAAGGGAGTGGGTGCTCTGAGGACTGCTTCAAGGAACTTGTTCTGTTAGAAGTACCTGGGAGGGATGAGACATCAAAGCTGAAGAACAGAGGAGAGTGGTGCTGGGTCAGAACCAGCAGTCGGGGCAGGGTATCTGCAGAGCAGAGCAGAGCCCCACAAGTGGCTGTGGTTCCAGAGGTATGCTGGTGGTGCCACACTGCTCCTAGATAAGGTTGTACTTTCCCTGTAGTAGGAGGTGGCAGAGTAGAGGAAGGGACAAAAGAACACATTCATGATATCACTCAGCTCACGGTGGAGCTGACGGGTTGTGAATGGCACTGGCAGCTTCTTGGAAAGAGGATCTATAGCCTTGTTTGTACATTTCTTTTAAGGTCACTTGAGAACAGGTTTGAGAAGTAGAAGCAGGAGCCCTATGTGAGGCTATTGTAGTTTTTCTGATGGGAAGTAGGTACCCTGGTTTAGGGCTGGGCCGTGGATGTGACTTGGTGGGGAGGAAAAGGAGGCACCAAGATGGTCCCCTACCTCGCTGATGATGTCTGCATTTCCACCAGTGGAAAGTGCTCACATCACTGATGCTGGGAGTGAGGTTAGGACCCTCCATAGGACTTTCGTTTAGGGTAGAAGTTGCCTGATGTGGAACAAAGGCTGTTTAACCTGCAGGTGCTTCTAGCTGCCAGAGGTTTAAGGACTTCCTCCCTGGGATCACAGGTGAAGAAAGCCATGTGTGAGCAAGGTGTGGGGAGAGGGAGATGGATGGGTCTGTGGGAGTTCAGGTAGGAGTGTGGCCATGCAGGACAGGAGATAGTGAGTAGACATGTGGCTGGACCCAAGTACTGTGAGGGTACATAGGAGGGACGGGAGGCAGAGAAGGCCAGGTCTCACTGGCTTAGGTCCCATTCAGTCCTAAACTGTTGTCATTACAGAATATCTCCTGGAATGTGGTGGAGAATTTTGTGCTTTGTGGCCTGGCAAGGGGGAGAATGGAGTTCTCCTCCCATGGCAAGGGTGAGGCCCCAAGCTTGGCTGATGTCAGGGTTGCAGAGAAACCAGCTGACTCCTGTTTCAGTGCAGGGGTAGGGGACCTAACTGTAAAACAAAATAAGAAGAGCACAGTTGTTGAGGCCAGGAGATAACCGTCCGTCGGAGCCCACCCTCCTGCATATGGGGCTCCTGACCAGCCTTGTGGCTGCTCTCGGCCTTTCTGGACTGCCCGCTACTTTCAGGCGGGTAAATTCATGTCCATCCTTCACGACCTGCTTCAGATGGCTCAGAGAGCAAATTGCTTGCTATGCAAGCATGAAGGCCTGAGTTCAGATCCCATGGTGGGAAGGTGGAGACAGGACTTCCAGAGATCTCTGGCCGCTCACTGTCACTGAACCCGGAGGTTCAGTGAGGTACTTCATCCCTCAAAACAAGGTGGAGAGTGACAAAGACCCCATGGACCTCTGCCCTCCACATGCATGAGCGCAAGTGTATGGGAGTGTACATACACACCACACACGCACATCTGCTTCAGATATCCATTTGTCCAACACTTACGTTCATGTACACACTACACACACACACACACACACACACACACACACACACACACAGGCCAGCTTCAAATATCCCTCTGTGGACAACTTTTTTCCAGCACTGCCAAATCATTTCCTCCCTCGCACAGGCCCTGTGTGTGGCAGAGTGCTTTGGCCCGCCCTCCATCAGTCCTTTGTCCAGCAGAGGGAACAGACAGTTGGGCTGGCTGCTTTGAAAACCCATCATTTTGTATTTCCAGACCAGAGGTGCTAGAGGCATAAGTGGACCTTGCATGTATGAGAGGTAGGTAGGTGTAGCCTGTAAGTGCTGATGCTGGCCTTCAGGATGCTGTGTGTACCACCCTGTAAGATGAAGCTTTTGACCAAAGCATTTCAGTCCAAGGCTAGGTATATATTAGTGATGGAAGGACAGAATCACCATCGTACTACAAAGAGTAACTGATGAGGGGGGCCTGATGTGCTGTCTTGAACGATATGGTCAGCTGTGGTGCCAAGCGGCCCGGGAGAAGAGACCAAGCTCTGTATTCAGAAACAGTAGCAGCAGTGAGCGAGCTGCTGTCCCAGCAGGGCTGGGGACTTAGTGGAGAAGCATTCATTCCCTTGACAACACTTTGGAAAGCCATGTGCAGCCTCAAGTTGTTTGGAGACAGTTATAGCAGCGGGTTATAAATTAAGGAGCTGCCAGAAGCAAAGAAGTGGCTTGAAGCTGGAGCGTAATGCTGCTGGATAGAAGCTGATCCTGGAGCCACCTCCAAGTGTGTGTGAGGTGCTAGCTTCTGTTGATCCCACTCAGGCAAAACAGACAGCCTTTAGCACTCTGGTTTGAATATCTTTGAAAGAATGAACTTGTGGAACTTTGTTGTCCCCTTATGTTTATTCAGGAGGCTTAGTATTTGAAAAGCCTTAAACCCTTCTGGTTCCCTCTCCTCCTTCTCCTCCTCCTCCTCCTCCTCCTCCTCCTCTTCCTCCTCCTCCCCCTCTCGACGCTCCATATGGAAAGAGAAAATGGAAAGTGAGAGAAATTTGAACCCGCTGCCTGCCAGAATGTGGAGTGTCTGTGGTATTTAGTGCCATTTGTATACTGTAGCAAAGTACCCGAGCAGCTCTTTGCTAATGAGGGAGGGAACAGTTAGCCCACATCCCTCCTAACCCCCATTCCATTTCTCTGTCTGCTATATAAAGACAAGTAAGGAAGCCTGCATAAATGAGCCAGGAGGACCCTAAGTGTCCTGGCACCTGTCTTCAGCCTTTTGGCTTCCAGAACTACAAAAAATAAATGTCATACACAGTAGCCAAAGCAAAGAGCTATACTTCTGGCTTAACCTTTTGCACGAGGCCTCAAGGTCATTGAAGGAACCACTTTTCAATGACATCTTGAGAAATAATTCCCAAGGAGAAAATCTGGAAATGTTAGCATGTCTCGTCATGAATGCATCTCTCGTGTGTTTTCAAAAGATCAGGGTGTGGCCAGAGTGAGACTCTGGCTTGTTTCATTCTAGAAGAATTTGCTTCAAAAGTTGCTGGGTCACCATTCTGCCTTTGAGCTCATCTTGAAATTTAACACGCATTTTCCAGCTTTGTTTTTGAAAATGTAAATGTTACTGACTAGGAAATTGCAAAAACTGTACTTAAATTAAGAAAGTGTATTTCCCATGCATAAAAAGATGTCTTGAGATTCCAGCTCAATTTATTTCTGATTGTGAGTGGTGAGCCAGTATGATACTGGAGTCACGTATGTGTGCTTACTATTTATGTTCATGCTTTCCCTGAAACCTACTTTCCACAAATCTTTCTGTCTCTTGGTCAATGCTCCTGTTTCTGCTTTTATTCCCTGAATAGTGACCCTGTGAGCCCATGAGCTTTCCTCTGCTGTGTGTCTTGTGGGTATTGGAGGATCTGTGTTCTCAGTGGATGATTACGCTGGACTTGTTCTTGCTCTATGATGTTTAAGCACTATCCAGGGAGACTATGCCATCTTCTAAGAACACTGGTGACATGGGGCTCATTTTTAAGAAAACCTGCCAGGGTTATTTAACGCTTTTGGAAGTGGGTTTGCAAAACCATTATTTTGCCTCTCTAATCAATGGAATTTTAAAATCAGGGCTCTTTCTTTAGGGGTCAGAAATGTTGGCTTAGAAGTACCCTGTGACTTTTCTGTTATGTGTTCATGCTGTTAGTCCTTATACACTTTGAAAACATAAAAACTGCTTCACTCAAAAATCTTACAGAAACAGGCAGCGAGGTACACTTTCCCATCCTTTCTGTTACAGGCTTAGAGCCTTAGGTGTTTGGACAGAAGCATAAGCATGGTTCTCTGTTTATCTGTCTTGTGCATGTTCTTGTGTATAGTGCTACTGCACATTTGTCAGCATGTGTGTGGAGGCTAGAGGCAGCATCAGGTGTCTTCCTCCATTGCCCTCTTCTGTCTGTCTGTCTGTCTTCCCTCCCTCCCTCCTTTACTTTTTTACTATTTATCTATTCTTTACTATTTATCTGAGGTGTGTGTGTATGCGTACATGCAAGCGATGTGCCATGCTAAGACCAGAGGTTGACTTTGGGTATCTATTGCTCTCCACCTTAACTTTTGAAACAGGACCTCTGATTGAACTGGAGCCCACCCATACCAAATTCAGCTAAACTGACTTCCAGTGAGCCCTAGGGATCTTCCTGTCTCTACCTTCCTAGAGCTAGGATAGCAGATACTCGGCACCCCAAACTCAGGTTTTTACATGAGTTCTGTGGATCCAAACTCCAGTCTTTCTGCTTGTGTAGGAAGTGCTTCACTTCACTGTCACCACTCCAAAGCTCTCTGCAGACTGTTTTGGGGTGTTTCTTACCGTCTTTTGCATTCAGAGCGGATGCCGCCACCCTTTTACTTACATGTAATGTGTTTCTTCAAGCTTCCATTCTGTGTTCTGTCTCCTTTTCTTGTTATTTTAATCTCTGCTGAGTCCCTGTCACTGCTGGAGAGCATGCCTGACCTTGTGTGCTTCAGAGAGAAGCAGAGTGGCTGTCCCTTCTGATGGTGTCTGGCCTCAACTTCTTAGCTAAGGCTTGGGGTGCCAGCTCTCCTGGTGGAAGTCCCCTGTTGCCTTCACTCTGCAATTAAACGTGCATTTCATCGCTCCACTGTACCTGTTCTTTGAAGAGCTGTGAAATGTAATCTCCAGGCACAGTGTAAACTAAGACATTTCTCTTCCTTGGCTTGTTTATCACTGTCCATCACTTTCTTGACAGTCTGTCTCTCCTCGCTCTAGTGACATCGTTTGTTTCCCCCACAGTCAACTTTCTGACTCTCCCCCTTCCTGTCCCTGCCTGGACTGTGGTCAAGCATACAGTTCTAACCTTACTCTGCCACCTTCCCCTACAGAAACACTAGCTGTGCCAGACACTTGCTGCCCTCTCCTCTGTCCCAAGCCCGAAGGTCACTTACCTAGTATGTGGTCACCTCCACTCCTGGTGGTCACACTGCTCCTTCCAAGCAAGCTGTCCCTCCTTCCCTTTCGTGTGTGGGGTGAGGGTGGGATACACCTATGTGTGGACACACCCTACAACAGTGTGTCAGGTATCTTCATCTGTTGTTGTCTACATACTTTTTAAGACAAGATCTCTGCCCTCAAACCCTGGGTTTACAGGCACATGGAGCCGTGTCCATGTGAGTGGCTCAGGATTTGAACTCAGGTCTTCCTACCGTAAGACCTCTTATCCACTGAGCCGCTTCCCCAGACCCTTATTTTCCTTCAATTTTTTTTTAAAATTTATATATATAAATAACATTTGGGTATGTATGTGACGGGGTGGTGCACATACCACAGCAAGGGTGTGGAGATCGGCACAGTTTTATGGAGTTGATTCTCTCCTTCTACCTTTATATGTGTTTCAGGGATGGAATCAGGTCATTAGGCTTGCAGGACACGTACTTTACCCACTGAGCCACTTTGCTGTCCTCTTCCATTACCTTTAATAGACCACAGGCTCCCCAGGAGAGAGCTGAGAGCTGCTGGCAAAGAGGCCTTCTCCCCACTTTCCCTCAGCATCTAGTCCATGTCATAGCATCCCTCCTTCTCTCTGCTTTCTGGAGTCTGTCTCCTCCAGACCATAACTGCCCATTTAGCCTCCAGCTTCTATTGGCCCCGAGCTGTGTCGGGCTCCCACTGGCCTGTCTCACTCCATGCACAGTCCTCATCTGTCTTCCACCCTGTGGCCACCAGAGGGAGGTTTCCAGAGTAGGATCAGATAGCATTTAAAACTCTAATGTCTTCAGAGACCTAGTTGGCTTGGTGCCAAGGCAGGAAAAATACTCCATAAGCCTCAAGTGCCTTGTACCAGAAAGTGGGGAGGGACCAAAAAAAGCCAGCCTCAAAAAACTGTAGTGGCTGAGCTATGACAATTTGAGCAAAAAAGGACCATGCTGAATTATAGTAAGAATAAAGTAGACAGTGTGTCTGTGAATGAATGAATGAACAAATGAATGAACAAACAAACATATATTTCCAAATGGGAGAGGAGATGCAATATGTCTCTTACAGAAGAATCTCAGTTAACATCTGTAAAGGGAGCTGAAATAGAAAGCTCTTGAAGCTAAGCACTCAGGCTGAATCAAGAGAGTCATAAGTTCAAAGCCAAGCTAGGCAACCTAAAAGAGACCCCAGTGTGTATGTTGTGGGGGAGATGAGAAGGTAGACAGAGACATAGGTGGGGGTAGACATCATCCTTGCCAGCAGTGGTAGTTGTGGCAGGCAGATCCACTGGTAGGTACTGAGGTCACTGGACAAGAGACCAAGAAATAAATGGATTTTTATATTTTCCCAAATGATCTCCAATGTGTTTATTATCTATGAAAGGAAAGCTAGTGGTTGCAGTGGAGAACCCTGTCGGAGCCATTTGCCCAACTGGCTAGTAGGAGACAGGGTCTCCCCCTGTAGATAAGGGCACCTCAGCATTAAGGAGCATCCCTGCCACACCTCAGCCACAGTGTGACCATGTAAATTAGCCAACCCTGACTTGAAGGATGCTGTCCAAGGTACCTGGCCAGCTCTGCAGTCAGAATCAAGAAAGACAAGGCAAAGAGGATGGAGAGACCCCTCAACTATCAAGAGCACTTACTGTATACGACCCAAGTTCAGTTCCTAGCACTCAGTGTCCTGTAACTCTGGGTTCAGAGGAATAACATTCTCTTCTAGCCTCTGTGGGTGCCTGAACTCAGGTGGTGCACGTAAACCCATGCATGTACACACACATACATTCGTACATACACACGTACATACATACAATCACCTTGAAAAGATGGCGAGTGTCCCAGATGAGTGTCTGCCTGTGGCGGTTCCTCAGCTTTTCCTCTGTGTCATGACTTTGATGCCTGGTGAGAACTAGTCGGTCACTTCATATGGTGCCCCTCAGCTTGGCCTGAGGTTAGTCTCCAGCGACGGCCACAGGATGACTGTGACCACCTGGGTATTTCAGATCTAAAACTTCATACTGTCACTGGTGTCTCAACACTAGCAGATTCGGGTCACAGACATCTATGGGCCTACGCAGCTTTCCCTTGGTAACCAGGAAGTAGCTCTGGGAGTTGATACTTACCCACTGTCTTGCTAGTTTCAGCATCCACCTACAGTCGGTAACACCTTTTTCCCCCTGGTATTTATTGGTTTGTCTTCACACACAGCTGGGCAGAAAGAGTAGTTTACTAAGAGGACCATCCAGAGGAGGAATAGACTCTGAGCAGGCTGGAAAGAAGGAAGTTGTGGACTGTACTGCTTGACACAAGGGTGTTAAAACACAACACATTTGATCTTGTTGACACTTTGTTTAGAAGTACTGTTGCCATAGCTGCTGGAATGGGAAGCACCAGCTGGCTCTCTGAAGTTCTGTCAGCACCTCACTGGGACAAGGAAGGGCTAGTTGCATAAGACTAAGGCGAGCAGTTTGTACTGCTGGGGTCACAGGCTGTCTCTCAGTGGGGGTGGCTTTTTCTGCTTGGAGTCATTATCACTGTGAGTCGTCATTCCTATGCTTCCTGTGATGGCAGGTTTGCTGCCTGCTCCCTCCCTGTCCCAAACTCCTAGATCCACTCTAGATGTCCTGTTTGTGTGTCACACATGTAGCTTACGTGTGTGTGGTGCATGTGTGCATGTGCTTCTAGAAGCCAGCAGCCACTAAGACCCCACCCCCACCCTACCTTTATAGACAGGGTCTCTCCATCTGTATTGCCTCCCACAAGGCTCAGGGAACATGGCAGAAGGCCAGAAAGAATCTAAGAACTAGAGGATTTGGTGGAGTACTATGGACAAAACAGACTGGTGCACTCATGCCCTCACAGTGACTCTGGAGACTATACAAGACCAGGCTGTCAACAGTGCTGGAGGAGATGAGAGAGGCTTCACCCTAGCCGAGGAACTGTTGGCAATTGATGTGCACTGGGAGAAGGGGTGCTATGTCTTTTAGGGATGTGACTCCTGGTAGGTTGCCTGGGAGGCAGGCAGCACTGATTGGACTCAGTGGTTATTGGGTTTTTTTTAGAAAGGCGTGATTGTAGGGGGATTGTGTGAGGTCTAGAGGGCTTGGGGGGTTTTGTCAAGATACATTGTATAGGGACTGGATCTAGAGGATTTAGAGGGTGGGTTTGGTCAAGATACATTGTATAGGAACTGGAGAGAGCATTGACCACTCTTCCAGAGTGCCCAGGTTCAATTTCCAGCACCCATGTGGTAGCTCACAACTATCTCTAGTTCTAGGGGATCCTTCGCCCTCTTCTGGTCTCTGGGAAGAGGGCAGGCAAAACACCAATACACTTACATGCATTTTAAGTATTTAATATTTTTAAGACAGAGTCTCTTGGCCCCACCTGTTAGCTGTCTCCACCCTCAACCCCCATCACTGGGGCACAGACACATGACCACACATGGCTTTTGCATAGGTGCTGAGGACCCAGACCTCTACCCTTCCCTGGTAGACACTTTACCAACAGTCCTTTCCCCAGCCCTCTACTAAGTTGTAATACATGCTGAATTCCCACAGTCTCTTTTCAGAAAACATGGCCTCTTTAAGGTAAATTCCATTTTCCTTCAAGTCACCAACACTCAAAGATAAACATTCATCTTCTTGTGTGGCATCAGAGCAAAGCCAGTGCTTTGTTTCCTTCTTCGCAATGGAGACCAGGCTCCCTGAGGAAAGTAAAAAGCGCCCCGTGTCTGTGCTAGTCTCACAGCCTGGGGAGGATGTTGAGGGAGAGGGACACAGCTGTGGCAGGAGTTGCTTCTGAACCTCTGCAGGACCAGTGGGCAGCACCTGAACTAAGGCCAGAGCTCCAGAAACCTTATGGAGTCTGTAATGTATTATAAGTCTAGGTTTCCCAGCAGGCCCCTGGTGACTGTGGCCATGGGACACTGAAGCACGGAAAGATGAGGTATGGCTAGCTAACCCACAGATGAGAGCTTCCTTCCCAGCCATCTCCCGTGTGAGGGCATCAGCCCAGCGGGTAGCTGAGTGTTTGCACATTCGACTGCAGCGTGCCTGGCCTACTGTGGGAGGACGTCGCCTTCTGAGCATGCCAACGTGTGATGGGAAATGCTCTCAGCTGCTCTACTGGCCACTCACACCCTGTCCCAATAGCTGTGGTCACTTCCTTTTCAGCCACTGATTCTGCATGGTTGGAAGCCATGGGTTCCCACTCTTGTGTGCTTCAGGTCAAGTTACTATTGTCAAAGACCATGGATGTTGGTTGGAGTGGGGTAGGGCAGTGCGTTAGTTAATTTTCCTGCTGCCATAATATAAGTCTCTTGCAAAGCAGCTTAAGGAAAGAAAGATTTACCTGGGCCCACAGTTTGAAGTTACAGTCAGTCATGGCAGGGAAGGCCTGGAGTCTGAGGCAGCTGGTCTCATGGCATCCACAGTCAGGAAGCAGAGAGATGTTGGTGCTCATCTCACCTTCTCCTTTTATTCAACACAGGACCCCAGGCCGTGGG
>NW_022196905.1:255531644-255557238 GCF_008632895.1 Mastomys coucha
AGAGATGTTGGTGCTCATCTCACCTTCTCCTTTTATTCAACACAGGACCCCAGGCCGTGGGATGGTGCCGCCCAGAGGCAGGGCCTTCCACCTCAATTGACCTAACCTAGGTGGTCTCTCACAGCCATTCCTAGGGGCTAACATAGTCTAATCTTAGAGCCTGTCGGGTTGGCTGCATTATCATCACAGGTGAGGTGCAAACAGTCCCTTTTCATGGCAGTTAGCATAAGCAGGTGCAGTTCATTAGGAGATGAACAGTCCTGTGTAGGGAAACAAAAGCAGAGAAGAGCAGGTGAGGGCGGTGTGCAGGCTGCCATTGTGGGTGTTGGGCCACACCTAGCTGGGAAGAACCAGAGCTGCAGATGTGGGGGAGAGGCCCAAGAAGCATTCTGGGCAGCAGGAATGGGCCAGAGCACTTATTATGCAGTCTAAGGCAGACCTAGTTGGTCTAAGATAAGACCCAGATATCTGGTTCTCTATAGCGGCTCTCCAGAAGGTTCTGTGAGGTCAGCCCAGGGAACTACTCGTAAAGACATTCAAATTGTGACTCACAGGATGTGTGTGAGAGAAAAATTTGAAAGTAAATAAACACTGTGCTTCTTGAGTAAAAAGAATCAGATGGAGTGGGAGTAAAGGGGGCAGCACACAGACTGTTGGGACAGCATCTTTTAAAACGCCGATTGCGAACTACGGGGACAGTGCAGTGGTTACTCGTACTTGACTGCCTTTACATAGGACCTGAATTCTTTCTCAACACCCATGTCTAGTGACTCATAGCCGCCTGCAATTCGGCTAGGGGACCCAATAACCCTCTCCTGTACCCCACAGGCACCTACTCATATATACATGCACTTAGCCACACAGATGCCCACACAGTCATACATAAATAAGTGCTTTATAAACATGACATTCAGAGTCCCGCAACCTGGTGCAGTTTCTTTCTCTCTTTCTCCCCAGACAGGCCCTGTAGTTCATGGTCAGTTTCCTATTGTGGCTTGGCCACAGGAAACACTTAAGATTTCCTGGTTCATCTAGAAGTGGTGGGACTGTGTATGAAGCTGGCCTTCCTCTCTAGGTCCCAGCGCACAGTCCCTCTCACTTAGGCTTCCTCTCAATCTCGGGTTCTCAAGGTGAATGCTTCTCTCCCACATCTGTGGGAGGAACTGTGAGGCTAGCTGCTGTGTCCCTACTAGAGACAATGCCATCAGAGGCCGGTGCCAGAGGGTCCCCGTACATCTGTTGATTGAAATGTTAGCAAGAAATGAAACTACCTCAAGTGGGAACTAGAAAAGATCTTTGGAGAAAAAAGCCCACAAAACAGACATTAGGGACTGGAGAGATGACTCAGTGGTTAAGAGTGTGTAGTTATATTCCAGAGAATCTGAGTTACGTTCCCAACTCCCAAGTCAGGCAACTCACAACCTGTAACTCCAGTTCCAAGGAATCTAGGGCCCTCTTCTGGCCTCTGTGGATACTGCACTTATTTGCACAAAGCACAACCTTATTTTTTTTTTTAAGATTTATTTTATTATATACAATGAAGACTGTAGCTGTCTTCACACGCACCATAAGAGGGGTCAGATCCCATTACAGATGGTTGTGAACCACCATGTGGTTGCTGGGATTTGAACTCAGAACCTCCAGAAGAGCAATCAGTGCTCTTAACCACTGAGCCATCTCTCTAGCCCCAAAGCACAACTTTAAAAAACTGAGACATAACTTTAGAAAAAAATTTTTTAGACAGACCATATGCCTTAGGGCAATTGTAAGCTCACAACAGGATTGAGTAGGAGGTACAGAGAAGGCCTGAGCCCCTGCGTGCAGAGCTCCCTCCCCCAAGTACCCTCACATCCCCACTAAAGTGGGACATATGTTTCATCTAACAAACCTGTGTTGCCACTGCATAGTAACCCAGACCATGGTTCACATTGGGCTCCCTCTGGTTGGTGCGTAATTTGTACACTTACATAAATGTTTGAATACACACATTTGCTAGTACTGTGTCACACACAAAGAGTCTCACTGCCCTAAACCGTTTGTGTGTGTGTGTGTGTGTGTGTGTGTGTGTGTGTGTGTGTGTGTGTGTGTGTTGGGGGGAGGTCATCTGTAAAACAAATTCTCCAAAAGAACAAATGACTAGTTTGCCAGTTTGGGGTAAAAAGTGCTGGCACAGGCTGTTTCCAGGCACCTCAGAAGGCCTGCCTCATAGCAGAGTCACAGGTGACGTGGGTCATAGCAGCTGTGAGAGTAAAGCCATGAATCACCCCAGACTGTGGCGCCTCAACTCCGTAGACATCACCTTCCCCTGTGTTCTGCTGCCTGCATGTTTCCTTTATTAGAAATGAGTGTTGGCATCAGCAGAGGAGAAAAGCCCCTTCATTCCTGCTTGTCACTGTTCAGTCGAACCCTATTCCATAGCTCTTATATATGAGTGTTTCGCTTGCATGTATGTATGTGCACCACGTGTGCAGAGGTCACAAGAGGGAGGGCATCAGATCCAGTTATCAGAAAGTCCTGGGGCTGGAGAGATGGCTCAGCAGTTAAGAGCTCTTCCAGAGGTTCTGACTGAGTTCAATTCCCAGCAACCACATGGTGGCTCACAGCCATCTGTAATGGGATCCAATGCCCTCTTCTAGTGTGTGTCTGAAAATAGCTGCAGGGTACTCATAGAAAGAAAGAAAGAAAGAAAGAAAGAAAGAAAGAAAGAAAGAAAGAAAGAAAGAAAGAAAGAAAGAAAGAAAGAGAAAGAAAGGAAGGAAGGAAGGAAGGAAGGAAGGAAGGAAGGAAGGAAGGAAGAAAAAGAAAGTCCTGTCTGTATAGTAATTCTCACTCAGCTCTGTTGCACCTGAAGTTCATCTAGTGGCACTTTTTTTCTGGCACTCCTTCAACAGTAACTAACAACTCAGAATATTTTACAAACAATAGTGGAGCATTGTGCTAGTTACATTTCAATTGCTGAGATGGAAATACCCCAAAAAAATCAAGAGGGAAAGTGTGCTTGGGCTCATTACATCAGTTCATGGTTGCTTACATCTGCTGAGGCTGAACCTTCTAGAAGAAACACTTGTCAGAGAAAGCTGAAGAAAGGCTCCTTCACCAAACCCAAAAAAGCTATCAGTCCATAAATGGATTGGGTCACCCATGAGGTCGGAGCGCTCTTTATCCAGTCGTCTCCCAAACACTGGTTGCAGTGGGGACTTGAGTTTTAGGGGGACATGTAAGAGCATTTTCAGGCTGGAGAGATATCTCAGTGCTAAAGAGCACTGCCTACTCTTCCGGAAGTCCTGAGTTCAATTCCCAGCAACCACATGGTGGCTCACAACCATCTGTAATGGGATCTGATGCCCTCTTCTGGTGTGTCTGAAGACAGCTACAGTGTACTCACATGAGTAAAATAAAATAAATAAATCTTAAAAAAAAAAAAAAAAAGAGCATCATTTTCTCTTTCCAGATCTGCTGAGTTTCCTGGTAGGCTCACAGTGGTTGGAAGAATTCTTGCCTTAGGCCTGGGAGCTCAGCAGAGGAGCTAGGATGTGGCTCAGTTGGCAGAGGGTCCTGCCTAGCATGCAGGAAGCCCTGGGTGGTAGCACTAGCCAGCCAGGTGTGGTGATGCACACCTGTGATCCCAGCACCCAGCAAGTGGAAGCAGGAGGATCAGAAGACCTGAGTGAGTGAGAAATACATAAGGCCCTGTTAAAGGAAACTAGGACATAGACACATGTGCACAGGTACTCATCACATAAGTGCACGCATGCACACACAGGACACACACACACACACACACACACACACACGAGTTTGAACCTGACATGTCTGTCATGGTGAAGGGGAAGTTTAGATGTCTTAGTGAGAGTAACAGTGTTAGCCATCCCAGGAGGAGTCTCTGCAGATGCTCAGCCATGGAGAGCAGCTAGCCTAGGACTAGTCTCTCAGGAGATAGCCATTAAGTGTGCTCAGACAGTGCTGGGGGCGGGGGAGCACAGGGGTAGGATAGAAGGGCAGGTGAGTTTAAAACATAATTCATGTTAGCTTTGTTATCTAACCTCCAAATGTGAGAGTATACAATTCATTTGTCATGGGTTCTGGAAATGACATTTTAAGACGCCTCAAGTGACATATTTTAGCTGGTCAGTTTTTTCTCTCCTCTTAGTCCTCTGTGTCTGAGAAAATGACACAATCTGAAATGGATCCCCTCTTGTTGGGAAAACATGTAGCAGTATAGTCATTTTAAAGTAAGTTGTAGTTCCCTCACCCTGCCGTCTGCAACACACAGCACAGCCGGGCCTTCTTTGAACAGTACATTAGGGTGAGAAAACTTCCCCCAGCTAAGCACGTCTTTAATAGCCTTGTGCTTCTCCATCTAGGTCAGAGAAACCACACAGTAATTTGAATATGAAGGTTTAGGGTTTTCTTTTTGGTTTCAGTTTTTAAGGTTTATTTACTTTTATTTTATCTATGAGTACCTTGCCTTCCAGTATGTATGTGCGCTGTATATGTAGCTGTGCCTGAGGAGAACAGAAGAAGGCGGATATTTAGGGTATCCCCCAAAACAGGAGTTAGGAGATAGTTCTGAGCTACCACACAGGTTCTGGTAACTGAACCCAAGTCCCCTGCCAGAGCAGTAAAATTTTCTAACTGTAGAATCCTCTATATATATATATTGTGGTGTGGTGTTTTATTTTGAGCCAGGGTTTCTCTGTGTAGCCCTGGCTGTCCTGGACCGAGCTCTGTAGATCAAGCTAGCCTCAAACTCACAGAGATCTGCCTGCTTCTGCCTCCTGAGTGCTGGGATTAAAGGTGTGTGCTGTGGCCACCACTATTGGGCTTTGACTTAGGTCTTTATTAATTTTTTTCATTTCATTTATTTAGGGGTGGGTAGAGGGTGGGTGGGTGCCCCCTGGTGGGTGTGCCGCAGCACATATGGAGATTAGAGGACAATTTGCATTAGTCATTTCTGTATGTCTACCAGATATTCAGGCTCCTTTACCTGCTGCGCTTGTCTCCCTGACCCTGAACAAAGAATCAGTCATTCTTACAGGAGATTGGGGCAGCAATGGGTTGGCTAGTCCAAAAGGAACCTTTAAAATGGAGGAGTAACGGATCCGAGCAGCAGCATAGCCTCCGGGTTGACCTTGCTCAGGACACGCCTGCGGCTCGCTGCATGACCACACTGGTGAAACTTGCTGGAAATCGATTTTCTAAGGTGCTTGGGAAAGGGGGAAGGTGACTGAAGGTGGCCTCTGGATAGCTGGAAGAGCAGGAGCCTGACCGGGAGGGACCTGCACTGTGCAAGCCTCCCAGGCAATACCTCGTGGCTGTCTAGTCTTGTAGGTTTCTTTCTTTTGTTTTGTTTGCACTGCCCTCTCCTGATGGGCTTAGCATTACCTCACTTGAGGAGGAAAAATGCTTTAAAAGACAGGACCCACTTTGACAGAGAGGGCAAAAAGGATAAATTGGGAGCTGAATGGCCATGGCACCAGCACCGTGACTCTGACAGACAAATGTCAGGGGTAAAGGTTGCTGGGAGACACGCTTGTTCGCACAGGTGCATTTGGAAGGCTTTGGTATTGCTCATAAAATCTCTTGACTGAAGGTTGTCTGGCGCTTCCTTTTTACTATCAGGCATATAGATAGACCCGAGGGTGTCACAAGTGGAGGCCCAGAACATTCGCTCAGAAACATTTGCTCAGAAAAAAACTGGAGTTAGTAAGTAGTCAAGAGATTTAAATACCAAAGAGGAACAATGTTGTCTAACTACCTGCTTTATAGATCCTTAGGAGACATCTGCAGGGCCTCCTGTGCTGGTGCCTGGCTGCCAATCCAGGAGTTGCTCTTTACTTTTGCTTCCTCTGCTCTCCCGGGCTGCGTGCAGTGTCTTCAGCGCACTGACAGTCATGCCTGCACTGTGTACATGCCTTTTCTCTGGGTTTCCCTTGGTAGTCTGGGACACATTTCCCAACCACATTCTCTCTGTTCTCCTGGGCTGCGTGCAGTGTCTTCAGCGCACTGGCAGTCATGTCTGCAGTGTGCATGCCTTCTTTCTGGGTTTCCCTTGGTAGGCTGGACACACTTCCCAACCACATTCTTTCAAAGGCTGGCAGGCTGTTTGATGACTATGTAACTGAAAATATTTTGTCCTGGATTTAAAAAAAAAAAAAAAAAAACTCTTTTGGGCTATTTGTTTGTTTTGTTATGTTTCAGTGGGTTTTTTTCCTTTTCTTTTGTTTATTTTGAGACAAGGTCTCACTACCCTCCCTGGCCTGGAACTTACAAAGGAATGTTTGCCTCTGCCTACCAAGTACTAGAATTTAGAGTCCGGGACACCACACTTGGCTTCTCCTCACACTTTGGAGCTTTCTCTTTCTCCCAGACACTGTCTTTCTCTGTGTAAAGTAGGCAGCTGTTCTGACCTTCATCCCTTCCTTTGTGGCCTGTTCTCCTCCTGAGGGCTTGTGAAAAGCCATTCCCACACCCAGCATCCTTAGGTGGCATAATGATCCACCTTAGGTTGAGCCTGCCTTTCTCCACTCACAAGTACTTGTTAGGTATTTTGTCTGTGACTAGGAGACAGTCCTACCTTAAATCCAACCTCATGGATTCATCTTCTAATTTTCTTAGGGTACCTCCCCTATTTTCTAACTCTTTTTTTTTTCAGATTTTATTTATTTTGCTCTTATGTGTATAAATGTTTGCCAAAATGTGCCTGTGCCCCACATGCATGCAGTGCCCCCAGAGACCAGAAGTGGGTGTCGGATCTCCTGGGAGTGGAGTTATTGGTGCTATGAGCTCCCATGTGGCTGGTGGCTATCAAACCTAGGTCTTCAGAAAGAGCAGCCAGTGCCCTTAACCACGGAGCCATCTCTCCAGCACCTTTTTTTTTTTTTTAATTAAAGACAGTGTCTGTCTCCTTGTGTTGTACCCTGGGCTTTCTTCTCTTGCTGAGGCCCTCAGTTCAGTTTCTGGCACCCATGTCAGCAGGCTCATAACTCCTATAACTCCAGTTCCTGGGGGAAGCCAATGTCTCTGACCTCCATGAGCACCTGCAGTCATCAGGATACGTATGCACATAATAAAAATAAAGCTTTAACAGAGACGAAGTAGCATCTGTGTGCTGGGACTAAGGGTTTTTAGCTAAAGCTATGTATATTAATCTGAAGCTAAGTCCTCTAAGTAAAGGTATGTTTGCTACGCAATATATGTTGTATTATAGTGTTCAGTGCATATATATTTATAGTTGTTTCTGTTGGTTCATAGAAATTTTACATTTTTTTTCCCTTTCTTAGGACAAAGTTAAACTATAACCCTCCAAAAGATGACGGATCCACTTATAAGATTGAACTTGAAGGGATATCGGTAATGGTTATGAGAGAGATCCTGGATTACATCTTCAGTGGGCAGGTATGATGAGACCCAGGAGCAAGACCTGGCAGAGACTTAGCAGCTTTCAGAGTGGTACTGCCATGTCATCTTCTGCCATCAGGGGCATCTACTGGCATCTCCCTGGTGAAGGCCCCACATACACGTTCTTCCGGACCCTGTCCCTAGTGGAACAGCACAGATCATAGACCAAATCCCAGTTCATGCTCTTCTGAGCTCCACCCTCCAGGTTGAGGTTAGAAGAACAAGGTACACCCTTCACCACCCACTCTTGCCACCACATCTTGAATCTGGTCTTGCACAGCATCCACTCTGTCTGGCCCTTCTCTGTCTTCTTAGAAATAGAAGCATCTCTGTCACTGGGACTTGTCCTATAGAAACAGTTTCTTGCAGGATACTGCAATGAAAGGCAGCTCCCATTGAAAGCTACCTTTAGCATAGTATTGGCTGTTGGTCATGTGCTTCACCCCGCCCATGCTGTGTCTTCCTGCTTTCCCTTGACTCTCTGTGCCACATTGTTTCTGGAGATGTGATAATACCCAGGCAGGAAATGGTAAGCCGCTAGACCGCTTTCTCTTCCTGCCTCCCAGCCCTGCCCTCTTTACATACTTAGGTTCTAGCATGGGACTCTTAAGATGCTCACAAGTGCACACACACACACATACACACAAATAGGGATAAATCTTTGAAAAACAAACAGAAAAGACAAGTTGGGTAGGTATATTGGCCAGAGAGCAGAGTCACGTGTCATATGTTTAGGTGTGTGGATCTGGGTTCTGCCTTATTTTCTTCAGGATCTTGCCCTTCACCCTGACCATTGGAGCCTTTGTCACTGCTGTTTCCCCCTCCCCTTCTCTGAAAGGCCTGTTTTCCCATGAGTTGTTAAGTGTTTGGAGCATATCGCCCATCTTTTCTAAATGCATCCATGCTGTCCATACACTCAGGGATTCCAGTCCTGTTGGAGTGTGTGGTATGATTTCATAGCATTGGGAAAACATAGTTTAGAGAAACTCTCCCCTAAACACAAGGCAGCAGGAGTGCACATGTGTGATTGTTAAAATCCTAAAAACCCTGCACAGAAGGAGGACCCAGGCCACTTGTTCTCACTGGCAGGGCAAGGTCAGTGCAGTTGTGAGCACAGCCAGTGAGAGGCCAGAGAGCATGCTCTGTGCAGGCTTCTGCTGCAGCCCGGCCAAGGAACTGTCTGCAGAGCGGCTTAAACTTTAGAACCCAGGTGACAACGTAGGAATGGCAACCTCCTGAATCAGCTGTTAGGTTTCATCGAGATGTGGTCTAGTGTGTTTTCACGGGTTTTATTTAGATAGTCTGCAGTCGTTCCCTCTCTACTGGCTAAACTTAATATTCCTGGGTCTGGAGATGTGGCTGAGTGCTAGAGCCCATCCCAGCATGCATGAGGCCCCACCCACAAGGTACTGGGACCTACTACATCAAACATTAATTAAGGAAATGCCCTTTACACAGCTATACCACTCCTGGGCATATACCCAGAAGATGCTCCAATATGTAATAAGGACACATGCTCCACTATGTTCATAGCAGCCTTATTTATAATAGCCGGAGGCTGGAAACAACCCAGATGTCCTTCAACAGAGGAATGGATACAGAAATGTGGTACATTTACACAATGGAGTACTACTCCGCTATTAAAAATGATGATTTCATGAAATTCTTAGGCAAATGGGTAGAACTAGAAAATATCATCCTGAGTGAGGTAACCCAATTGCAAAAGAACACACATGGTATACACTCACTGATAAGTGGATATTAGCCCAAAAGTTCCAAATAACCAGGATATAATTCACAGACCACATGGAGCTCAATAAGAAGGAAGACCAAAGTGTGGGTGCTTTGGTCCTTCTTAGAAGGAGAACACAGGAGTAAATATGGAGATAAAGTATTGAGAGACTAAAGGAAAGGACACCCAGACAGAGACTGTCCCACCTGGGGAGTCATCCCATATACAGTTATCAAACCTAGACACTATTGTGGATGCCAAGAAGTACAGGCTGAAAGGAGCCTGGTATGACTGTCTCCTGAGAGGCCATGCCAGAGCCTTACAAATACAGGGATGGATGTTCATAGCCAACCATTGGACTGAGCTCAGAGTCCCCAGTAGAGGAGTTTAAGAAAGGACTGAAGGAGTTGAAGGGGTTTGCAACCCCATAAGAAGAACAACAATATCAACCAACTAGACCCCCCAGAATTCCCAGGGACTAAGCTATCAACAAACGATGTCTTTGTCATACATCAATGGGAGGAGAGGTCCTTGGTCCTGTGAAGGCTTGATAGATACCCCAGTGTGGGGGAATTGAGGGCAGGGAGGTGGTAGTAGGGAGGTGGTGGTGGGGAGGTAGGTGGAGGAACACCCTCATAGAAGCAGGGGAAGGGAGAATGTGATAGGGTATTTCTGGGAGGGAGGGAAACTGGGAAAGGGGATAACATTTGAAATGTAAATAAAGAAAATATCCAATAAAAAAAGAAAAAAAAAAAGAATTCCCTTTTGGTCTTGCCGGCAGCCTGATCTTACAAAGGCATTTTCTCAATAACACCTTCAATAATAAATAATCAATCAATAATGCCTTGATGCTTGATCCTCTCAGATGCCTCTAGCTTTTGTTAATTTGACATAAAACTAGCCAGTACACATTTTTAAAAAAAATGTAAAAAGAAAAAGTGGGCTAGAGAGATGGCTCAGTGTTTAAGAGCACTGACTGCTTTCCCAGAGGACCTAAGTCCAGTTCCCAGCACCCACATGGCAGGTCATAACTGTCTGTAACTCCAGTTCCAGGTACACAAACATACATATAGGCAAAACACAAATATACACAAAATAAAACAGAAATTTTTAAAAAAGGAAAAGTTATGTCTTCGGGGCAGGAAGGTTTTTTTTAAGATTTATTTATTTATTCTGTGTATATGAGTACACACTATAGCTGTACAGGTAGTTGTTGGGAATTGACTTTAGGACCTCTGTTCACTCCGGTAGACTCCACTCGCTCCAGCCCAAAAATTTATTTATTATTATTCATAAATACATTGTAGCTGTAGAGAGCGTCAGATCTCATTACCGGTGGTTGTGATCCACCACGTGGTTGCTGGGATTTGAACTCAGGACATTTGGAAGAGCAGTCAGTGCTCCTACCCACTGAGCTATCTCACCAACCCTGACATTTTCCTTATTGATTTTCCACAGTTCTGTACTCAGTTTCTGAGGCAATTAGTGATACCACATTTTTAAGTCTGCAGCATGAAAATGTATAGAGCCTGGTAAAATGTTGTTTTTGCTGGTCCTGAGCTCCCTCGTTTCTGAAGTGGTGAAGCCTGGGGAGTTGTGTGTGCTGTTGCTTTACAGTTGCTCAGAGAAGTGTGAAGCAGGGAAGAACGAAGCATCAGTCAGGAAACTGGAGAAAATTGATCAGAAAGAAAGAGTCGTAAGGAGAGAAACTTGTACATTATGAGTCTGATCCAGAAGATGGCCTAGCATTCCACTCAGCAGACAGGAATAGATAGGTCCTATTTCCATTAGGAGCAGAACATCACTGTCCCTAAATGTTCAGTCGTGTTTTTGTGTGAGTTGCAGATGTGAGCACATGGGTAGGTTCCCTCAGCAGTGGCTCATGCTAGCACAGGAGGGGAAAGCCTGGACAGGTGGAATAAAAATCAGACGGGTGGTGGTGGCACACGCATTTAATCCCAGCACTCAAGAGATAGGTGGATCTCTGAGTTTGAGGCTAGCCTGCTGTACAGAGCAAGTTCCAGGACAGCCCAGATACCCAGGCTTTGTCTCAAAATAAACAAACAAAAAGGTCAGGTATATCTGCTATAAGATAAGGCCCGTTGCTGGAGAGATGGCTCAGAAGTTAACCAGAGGTCCTGAGTTCAATTCCCAGCAACCACGTGGTGGTTCATAACCATCTATAATGAGGTCTGGTGTATTCTTCTGGCCTGCAGACATACATAGAGGCAGACTGCTGTGTATATATAATCTTTTTTTTTTTAAGTTAAAAAAAAAAGATAAGGCCCCTTGCCCCTTGATGCCTCAGACTATTGAAATATATACAGTGTATGGTCAACAGTACTTAGCCATCTTTGCTCTACAATGCTGAGGACTGGGGAACTGGAGAAATGGCTCAGTAATTAAGATTGCTTTCCTATGCTTGCAGAGGACCTGAGTTCAGTCATGGCACCCGTGTTGGCATTCTCACAACTGCCTGTAACTCCAGCTCAGGGGGATCCAATGCCTCTGACCTCTAAAAGGCACCTACATCCATGTGCTCATACACATAATTAAAACTAAATCTTTAAAATAAAAGAAATAATTGGGGCCTTCCTGTAGGCCAGACTACTAGGTTAGTGGTTTGGGAGTTCTGTTTTGTTTTGTTTTGTTTGTCTGAATGCAGCTATAAAATGCTTGTGGTAATCTTTTCAGATCAGGTTAAATGAAGATACAATCCAAGATGTTGTGCAGGCAGCTGACCTGCTCCTGCTGACGGACCTTAAAACCCTGTGCTGTGAGTTCCTGGAGGGCTGCATAGCGGCGGAGAACTGCATTGGCATCCGGGACTTTGCACTGCACTACTGCCTGCACCACGTGCATTACCTGGCCACTGAGTACCTGGAGACCCACTTCCGAGACGTCAGCAGCACAGAGGAGTTCCTGGAGCTGAGTCCACAGAAGCTCAAAGAAGTGATCTCTCTTGAGAAGCTGAATGTTGGCAACGAAAGATATGTGTTCGAGGCAGTGATTCGGTGGATAGCGCATGATGTAGAGATGAGAAAGGTACCTTCCCTCAGGACATAGCCTTGGTTTCCTTCTCATGAAGGGTTTCCTTCTCAGGATGGGTAGGAATGTGGTCTGTTGCTAAAGCTGTCAGTCTCAGACTGTTAGCAGGGGTCCTCCTGGTCCAACCAGATGGCAAGGAGGAACACTCCCAGTGCTGGCAGTCCTAGGTCCTCAAGTGTCCAAGGCTTAGGTACTGAACAGACCCAAAGGCTCACACTCCAGCCCTGAGAGCAAGGAGCCTGTTTGTCCAGGCTATTTAGTCAGACTTATAGCTATAGATGCTCAGGTTGGAGGTTTCTTGCTGGGGCTTTAATTACCAGTGGCCCTGGCGTTTGGCAGCTATTATAATCCTGGGCTTCTGGCAGCAGTGGCAGCAGGGTTCCCACCTACAGCTGTTACAGCTCCTGAGGGCCCCCAGGTGTTGAGACCCTCGGCTCCTACAGGGTTGAACGTATGTCTCTCAGACCTAGGATATCTGAGACGCTTGGATTTTACATCTAGGCAGCTCTCTGGAACTCCTCCAGTAACGGAGCCCATAGTTTCTCCTCAGCTCTTCACAGCCTTCCTTACCTCCTGTGTCCTAGTCCTGGTCACTTGATGGATGTCTTCAAGTGTCTTACTACTGTTCTTGATGCACGGCCACCACCAGTTCATTTTCGTCCATTCTCTCCTCTGTGTCACAGTTCACATGAGCTAACAGTTAAGATCCAAACTGGGAATGAAAGCCACTGAAGGAGAACCTTCTGTGGGGGCATGGGAGAGCAGCTCCCGGGAGCTATGGAAACGTTTTCTCTATAGCCACAAAGGGGGGATAGCAATAGTGTTTGAGATAATGACAGCCATCCTTCAGGACTGTTAGTAAGGTCCAGTCCCTCATGTTTATGTCAGAGAGGAGATGGCTATAATTGTGCCAGTCACAGCAGATCGTCATACCAATGAAGGACTGCTTGCACTAACCTCAGGCTGGTGACCGGGGACATGCTCCCTCTCTGGCCTGAGCGAAAATGACTGCTGGAGATTAGTGAGGCTTGTGATGGACAAAGGCCCAGTGCAGGCTGTCTGAATTATTTGTGGTGGAGACAGTGCTTGCTGGAGCCAGAGTTTGCTTCAGCAGCAGGCAGCCATGGTTGCCACGCAATGCCCTCTCTTCAGCAAAAGTAGCTGTGTTCCCTCTGAAGGCATCTACAGACTATTTAAAACAGCGGGCTGGCTCACAGTCCTTTGCTCAAGGAGCCAGGACACCTGGTAAGGGTCTAACCGTTGTCAGTCCCTAGCATCTTAGCTGATTTGGGGAAAAAAATTAAAATTACAAAGGAATGCTTAGCCAGGCATCCCAGAAGCCTTGATCCCAGAAGCAGGTGAATCTCTGAGGTCAAGGACAGCCAGAACTCTATGAGATTCTATCTGAAGATTAATAAACAAACAAATAGCAAAAACTAGGTGGAGGAGGTTCAGAGTGACAGCTGAAGAAGGGCCTCAGCAAGTGTTAGTTTAGCCTTTCAGTCCCCATTGAAATCCAACGGGGAATGGAAGTTTTCTTTTTCTTCTTTGTTTTTTAAAGATTTATTTTATGTATACGAGTACACTGTAGCTGTCTTCAGACACACCAGAAGAGGGCATTGGAACCCATTACAAATGGTTGTGAGCCACCATGTGGTTGCTGGGAATTGAACTCAGGACCTCTGAAAGAGCAGTCAGTGCTCTTAACCTCTAAGCCATCTCTCCAGTCTGGAACTTGTTTTCAATTCTTCTCTCCAATCACCTGTTTCAAAATCAGAAGTGTACTGCGTTGGTTTCGGAGAATAGATTTGGAATGCATAACACAGCTCAATGTTCTTGTCAATGCAGATTCAGTTTTTGTTTTTTTGTTTGTTTGTTTGTTTGTTGTTTTTCGAGACAGGGTTTCTCTGTATAGCCCCGGCTGTCCTAGAACTCACTCTGTAGACCAGGCTGGCCTCAGAAATCCACCTGCCTCTGCCTTCCAAGTGCTGGGATTAAAGGAGTGCACCACTACTGCCTGGCAGACTCAGTTCTTAGTGAGTATCTTGTAGATTGCAATCCCATAAGCCCGTGAAGGTGCACACTCGGAAACTGCACTGTGGTCTTAGCTGCAGTTAGACCACCTAACTGATCCACATTAGGTAACTAGGGAAGGGTGACACTCACAGGGGCTGATGGAAGACCCTGCTCCTTGGCCTTCTGGACCATCTCTTGCCTCAGGGAGTTGGGGTGGCCTGGTTACTAGGGAAGGTGACAACTCTTTGTCCTTTGGTTAATCTGACTTCTCAGAACATGGAAACATATGTTTGAGGTTACTCAAGGGTTCCCCCTTTCCCACAGAGGCCATACTTGATGGTTAGTTGATCAGATCTGTGGTCAAGTCACCCAGAGCATGCCCAAGTGTCAGAGATAGCCACCAAGATCAAAAGTACCCAAAGTTGTGAGATAGTTTTGAACCATGATCATTGTAGGAATTACTGTACAGTTCTGGGTTTGTTTGTTTGTTTATCTTTGGCTTTGCTGATTTTCTTACAGTATTAATGTTGCTCTGTTGCCCGAGTTTACCACACTGGTCTTACTGTCGCCATCCTAGGGCATCCATAAGTGTGGCTTAGTCACACTTCATCCAGGTGTGTGAGACAATACAGCATTGCTTACTTAACACACTGGGGCAGGGCCTACAGTGTGAGAAAAGCTCTTGAAACATTCAAACCTTTCTTCCCAGAGACTGTGGACAACCAGAAAAGTAGAGAAGGAGCGCAGAGCAGAGTGCCACATGCCTGTCATCCCGGGACTTGGAGGCTTGAGGCAGGAGGAAGGTGGGCTTGAAGGCAGCCTAGATTACAGCAAGACCATGTCTTGAAAGGGGGCTAGAGAAAAGGCTAAGCAGTTAGGAACATCTACTGCTTTTGCAGAGGACCCAGTTTGAGTTCCTAGCACCCACACCAAGCAGCTCACAACAGCCAGTAATTCCAGCTCTAGAAAATCAGACTCCCTCTTCTGACCTATAGGTACCTGCATGCACGGGCACGCGCACACACACACATACACACATACATGCACATGCATGCACATACATACACACATGCACACACGCACGCACGTGCACACGCGCGCATACACATGCACACACGTGCACACACATACACACGCACACACACATGCACACGCGTGCATACACGCACACACACACATGAATGTGGAGAGGAGAGGAGGGGGCTGGTGTGCATATGCAGGCAGGACTGACAGACACATAGTTTCAGCTCATAGACTGCTAACAGATGCCATCTGCTGTGAACCAGAGTGTGCTTCAGAAGACCTGTGTCATCCCTGTCCTGTCCCCCCTCCACCTGTCTGCAGGTCCACATGAAGGATGTCATGTCAGCACTGTGGGTTTCAGGGCTGGATTCCAGCTACCTGCGGGAGCAGATGCTGAATGAACCCTTGGTGCGAGAAATTGTCAAAGAGTGCAGCAACATCCCGCTCAGCCAGCCGCAGCAGGGGGAGGCCATGCTGGCCAGCTTCAAGCCCAGGGGCTACTCAGAGTGCATAGTGACCATTGGAGGAGAGGAAAGAGTGTGAGTGTGGCTGGAAGTGGGTGGAGGGAAGGGAACTCCGGGGGGGGGGGGGCAACAGAAAATGCCGGATAATTTTCTGTGTCTAAAGTGTAACAGTAGTTGACTATTATGAAGTGTTTAACCATCTGTAGAGTACTGAGATTGACGGTGGTTATCATGAGAGGAGCTGTAAGACATCAATTATGTATTTCCTTAGGTCACGGAAACCCACGGCGGCCATGCGATGTATGTGCCCTCTCTACGACCCTAACCGGCAGCTGTGGATTGAACTGGCTCCTCTGAGCATGCCGAGAATTAACCATGGAGTTCTTTCAGCAGGTACTCTCTGCTCAGTGTTAGCAGAACCCTGGCCAAGTATTACATTATTTCAGGGTTGCACAGACAGACAGGTATGATCTTTGCCTGGTGGTGCACAGCTTTAATCTCAGTACTCAGGAGGCACAGGCAGGAGGATCTCTGGGAGTTTGAGACCAGCCTGGTCTGTATAGGGCATTCAGGCCAGCTAGGGATATATAGTTGTATACTCCCTCAAAAAAAAGTTTAATGCTTAGGGGTGTAGCTTAGATAGTTGAGTGCCCTGGGCTTGAGCTCTAGCACCACCCAGTATGGCGGTGGCATATGGGTTCTAGGGATCAAACTCAGACTGTCAGCCTTTGCACCAAGCTCTCTTACCTGCAGAGCCATATTGCCTGCCCTCTTGTCTGCCTCATCTACTTATTTGCCCATGTTCCTCAGTTATTGGACGTCTCGTGGAGCATGTCAGACCTTTCTCCACATTCTCTGCTTGCCTTTGTCAGCTCTGTCCTTTTTCCTGGGTGTGGGGGCTTCTCTGTGCAGCCCTGGCTGTCCTGGAGCTCACTCTGTGGACCAGGCTGGCCTTGAACTCACATAGATCCTCCTGCCTTTGCCTACTGAGTTCTGGGATTAAAGGTGTGTGTCATTACCACCCAGCAGCTTCTGTCTTTTTGTCTCTCTGACATGGAGTTGATGGTTGCTTTTGATCTGTCTTGGTGACTTTTCACCTCTGAAAGCCTGTTAGGCCACCCATGGAATTTATTTTTGTGTCTCTGTGAGTGGTTCCATGTGCAGTCAGTCATTCGGTAGTTGTGCGTTCCTCTGTGAGTGGTTCAATGTGTGTCATTCGGTGGCTGTGTGTTCCTCTGTGAGTGGTTCTATGTACGGTCATTCGGTGGCTGTGCGTTCCTCTGTGAGTGGTTCTATGTACGGTCATTCGGTGGCTGTGTGTTTCTTGGGGTTGTGGTGACTTTTGCTGCTTTGTCTTCCTGGTCAGTCACCCAGTACAGGTCTTTGCAGCTCTGTGTCTAGTGTTCGCTTCTGCTCTTATTCTATAGAAGCGGAGCTCTTGGTGTGCCCGAGAGCACTCACCGGGTGCCCTTACTTGTAGGAATAATTTCCTAGACAAGCAGAAGGTTTAAATCAGTTGAGCTGGCCAAGGTGGGAAAAGGCCCATGCCACCACTCCTGACAACACGAGTTCAATCCCTGGGACTCAGAATGTGGAAGGAAAGAAAGAACTCTTACAAGTTGTCCTCTGACCTTCATACATGGTCCATGGCATGTGCACATATGTACACACATGCACATACTTTACATTTTTATTTTAATCTTTTGACAATATCATACATGAAAACATTGCATTTATATTATTCTTATCACTCCCTCTGTTATCTTCACCTCTTCCCGTGTCCCATGACCCCTCCCCAACTAGTGACCTCCTCTTCTGTGATTTATATATGTGTGTATATATGTATATGCATATACACCTATATAGAAATATAAATAATATATGTAAATATATATTGTGAAAGTATACCTATATAACATAAAGTATGTTCCTATATATATAAATATATAGGTAGGTGAATATATATATATATATAAAATCTCCTGAGTCAGCTAGTGTTGACTGTATGTACACATGTCTAGGGTTGACCATTTAGGATTGGGAAACCTAACAGGAGCTCATCCATGAAGAAAACTGATTCTCCTCATTATCCACTGACCATCTCCAGTACTCCACCGAGAAGCATGTGGGGCCTTATGTAATCCCCCCGTCCGTGTTGGCATGAGGACCAATTGTGCAATCAACTGTTGAGAGTTTACGGCTGCAGCTTCCCTGTCACATCTAAAAGACACTGTCTTGCAGCAGACATCTACCTTCTGACTCATACAGTCTTCCCCCTCCTGTCTTCCATGATGTCCCCTGAGCCTTGGGTGTAGGGCTTGTGTTGTAGATGTCCCAGGGAGGGTGGAACAGCCATGGTCATTTGTATCCTGCATTTTGGCCAGTTGTACTCTCTGCATTAGGCTCCGTCTGCCACAGACAGACGCCTCTTTGATGAGGCTAAGAGCCGTGCTTACCAAGAGAAAGTGTATATGGTGTCAAATGTGATTTTAAAGAGGAAAGCTGAGTGCTGGTTCCAGCTGCCCCCGTTACTCATCATTTCCCAGTTTGTGTGGTGTTGGGGATAAAGTTTGGGACCTTGTCTGTGCTCATCATGTGCCCCTTACTGACCTCACTTACTGGTATCACTACCCCAACAGCAGGCTCAACAGTTAATCTTGAATTCTGTCTGCATGTCGAGTATCCTGTGCCGAGAGGATCCCTGTCACCTTGAGACCAGATGTGGACTGTAGGTCCGATGCAGTTGAGACTCAGAGATAGGGGATGAAGTGGGGAGCTGCCTGGTGACTGAAGGGTGGGGTCACCTTTCTTCTCCTCCTGTAGGGTAAGAATCAACTCAGAGACTGTGTTGAATAAAGCAGAATAGCCAGAGTGACTAACAAGTTTGACTCTGTCATCAAGGAGCAAGAAGACTGCCGGGGTTGGGGAGGGGAGCTCGAAATGCCAGGCCACTGCACCATGGCAACTGCTGGAGTGTCCTGTGTGTCCCTTGTGCTTCTTACAGAAGGATTTCTGTTTGTGTTGGGGGGCCAAGATGAAAATAAGCAGACACTGAGCTCAGGAGAGAAGTATGACCCAGACGCCAACACGTGGACTGCACTCCCACCCATGAATGAGGTATGGTGCAGTTTGTCTCCGGGGTGTGTTTCTTTTCTCTCTGGCAGTTTTATTGGGTGTGGGTTCCCATGTAGGGAAAGAAGAGGTAGCCTGGCCTCTCCCTACCTGGATCCCTGTTCTCCCAAATCTTCCTCCCCTCCCTGCCTTCTCCTGGCCTCCAGCACCTCCTCCCTGCAGAGATCTGTCCCTCACCTCCCTTACTATTTGACCTGGTCTCAAGATGCCTTCCCACCACCTTCCCTTCTCTGCTGTGCCCTACCTCTGCGCACACTGGCTTTACATGTTCCTATAAGACTCCTCAAGCCAGGAATTTTCTGTGTTCGGTTTGGGCTTTGGGTAAATGATAAGCACCTCAGGTTTCTGGAATTCCTGATACTCGGGCATGCCCTGTCCTCCCTGCTGCTTCTCCTGGACATGAGCAGTCCACACAACATGGCTTTTGCCACCTTTCACAGTTACCTCAGAAACCTGCCTGCCCATAACTGCACAGAAGCAATGCTATGGAGCCAGCTGTCCTTGTAGGCGCTCTTCTCAATTCTGTAGGTTAAGCACAGCATCTCTGCTGATGAGCCTGCATCTTTTGCCCCTGGCCCTGAGGAGGACCGGCTCTGTCTGTTGTGCCAAGGAAGCTACACATAGCAAGGAGACACTCCAAGGAAAAACAGTGTGAACAGGGCTCCTCTTTGCTGGAATAAAATAATGTGGAATATCCACTTTCGTCTACCAAGGTTTGCAATGTCTTTCCAGGCAAGACACAACTTTGGGATCGTGGAGATAGATGGGATGCTCTACATTCTCGGAGGGGAGGATGGCGACCGTGAGCTGATTTCCATGGAGTGTTACGATATTTATTCAAAAACATGGACAAAGCAACCTGACTTGACCATGGTTAGGAAGGTGAGTGCCTCAGTCTGCTGCTGCTGGCTTCTTCACAAGCTGGCTTCAGAGTCAGTGTTTCTCTCTGAGGTTGGTTGTTGCCATGGGAAGGCTCATCCCCAGGGCCTCACACAGTACTCTAGTGCTGAGCAAAGTCCTCGGCACACACCCTCATTTCTTAAGTGTGCCTTTGGCACAACAGAAAATGCTCAGGGGATCCAGGACCTAGAATTCTGTCTCTGTTGGCAGTTTGCCTTCATGTCAGCAGTCACACATCACAGCAGGAAAAAGCCTGTGCGAGAGTTTGTCTGGCTCTGAGTAGCAGTGCTATGTTCTCTGGAGTGGACACTTTTGAATAGCTGGATCTCTCCCCCTTTCCTGACTTACTCTACAAGTAAAAGGCTGCAATGGCTTCTTCCTGTGGGCCTCTCTCATTTAGACTCAGGTTACAGGCAGAGCTGTCCATCAGTCCTGGCCATGGCTCTAGTTCATGCCATAGATACCCTGTTTTCTCTTACTGTATACACGACTTTCTGTCTTAGGGTTTTATTACTGTGAAGAGACACCATGGCAACTCTTATAAGGGAAATATTTAATTGGGGCTGGCTTACAGTTTTGAGGGTTCAGTCCATTATCATCAAGGCAGGAGGCATGGCAGCATCCAGACAGACATGATGCTGGAAAAGGAGCTGAGAGTTGTACATCTTGATTCACAGGCAGCAGGGGAAAAACTGTCACACTAGGCATAGCTTGAGCCTAGGAGACCTCAAAGCCCACCCCTCAGTGACACACTTCTTCCAACACGGCCATGCCTCCTAATAGTGCTGCTCCCTGGGGTATGGGACCATTTGATTCAAACTACCACACCATCCAACTAAACAATTGTGACAGCAACTGAACAACTTACTGTTTCAATATCCTAACTCCTGGGAATGTAAACACTGGAGTAAAGAGATAGATGCTAGAAGACCCTTCCGTTCCCCATGTCACCCAGTGTGTTATGCTTGGAACTCACGGCTTGTGAACACCAGGCAAGTGCCACGCCACTGCTGACAGTGCCAGTAAAAAGTTAGCCTACGGGGACATCAAGAGGGCTCAGTGGGTAAAGGTGCTTACTACAAGCTTTATGATCTATCTGACCTGATAGATCAGAGTCCACATGGTGGACGAAGGGAGCTAGGTCAAAACAAAAAACAAAAAAATCAAAAAAACCAACATATTTTATAGGATGATGGGCTGAGAGCCAGTGTAGTGGCAGAACCCTGGCCTGGCATATTTGAGGTTCTGGGCTCCATGCCCAGCATGGCTCCCAAGAAGTAGAGGAAAGTGGAGTTACTGGGTTAATTTGCTAAAGATGGACAAAGACTCCTCTTTTGGAGATTTGCAGTGCATGTCGCCAGCTGTTCCTTCCCATCTCTGGGGTCCTGTGGGTCGTGTTAGAAGGCATCATGGTTTTACCCTTAGGAGTCAGAGCTTGTCCTACATGTGTGACCATGCTCTCTGGGCCAGTTGCTATCTGTCCATCCAAGTCTAATGACAAATGGTTCCTTCCCCACCATTGTTCTTTCCTTTCAGATTGGCTGCTATGCAGCTATGAAAAAGAAAATCTATGCCATGGGCGGAGGCTCATATGGAAAACTGTTTGAGTCTGTGGAGTGTTACGATCCACGGACCCAGCAATGGACTGCCATATGCCCACTGAAAGAGAGGAGGTGAGGCAGAGTGTGTGTGCCCATCAGTACACTACACTTGATGTATGAGGCCACAGAACCTAGCAGCCCCTAAAACAGAAGGCCCATACACACATATAATGTAGAGCATTGCAGGTACAACAAGCAATAAATGCTGGGGAGATGGCTCAGTGTTAAAGTATCTGGTGTGTTACACAAACATGAGGGCCAGCCCTCAGAACCCCAATATCCAAATAAATGTCAGGCAGGTGGTCCCAGCACTGGAAAGACAAAGAAAGACAAGGGGTCTCTAAGAAAGCTGGCTAGCAGAACTACCCTATCAGCAAACTCTGGGTTCAACCGAGAGACCTAGCCTTAATGAATAAGAAATCACTAGTGAGCCTGGCGGTGGTGGCGCACGCCTTTAATCCCAGCACTTGGGAGGCAGAGGCAAGCGGATTTCTGAGTTCGAGGCCAGCCTGGTCTACAGAGTGAGTTCCAGGACAGCCAAGGCTACACAGAGAAACCCTGTCTCGAAAAAAAGAAAAAAGAAAAAAAAAAAAAAAAGAAATCACTAATGATATCACATGCACACACTACTCGGAGGTCTCAAAAAGACCAACAAACAAAAGAACAGTAGAAGAGGAATTAGGGCTGAAGTCCTGAATTCTAAGCCCGCACCTGTGTTCCGTGGCCCTGCAGGTTTGGAGCAGTGGCCTGTGGTGTTGCCATGGAGCTGTATGTATTTGGAGGCGTCCGAAGTCGAGAGGACATCCAGGGCAGCGAGATGGTCACCTGCAAGTCTGAGTTCTATCATGATGAGTTTAAGAGGTAATCAGTCTGGAGGCTTCCACGCCTTCTCTCTCTCCCCGTACAGCACTCTCGAGGCTCCCCCTCCTGCCCCTCCCTCCAGGCCTCAGAGGTGTATCTTGGCTTTGATTTCCAGTGACATCACTGAGTTCTCTATTTCGGGGGTGTGTCCAGTACATGCTGGATATTTTTTCAGTGACTTGAGAAGTTGATGTCTGAGTTAATCCTCTATTGCTGTGGTAAGGCATGATGACTAAGACAGCTTATAGAAGAGTGCATGCCATTGGGCTTATGGTATCAGAGGATTAGAGTCCATAAGGGTGGAACAAAGGCATGGTGGTAGGAACAACTGAGGGGTTACATCTTCGTCCAAAAGGTGGGGTGGGGGGAGAACACGAACTGGTAGTGGTGAGTTTCTTGAAACCACAAAGCCCACTCACTGCCAGTAGCACACCTCTAACAAGCCTACACCTCCAACCCTTCCCAAACAGTTCCACCAACCAGGGACCAGATACTCAAATATATGGGTTTGTGGACTTTATTCTCATTCAGACCACCATAGTGACTTAAAGAGACAACACAGAACCTGGAACTTAGCACATATTTGATATTGTCCTGTTAGTATATACATGCCTTTTTTCTTTCTTTCTTTCTTTTTTTTTTTCATACAGGGTTTCTCTATGTAATCCAGGCTGTCTTGGAACTTGCTACATAGACCAGACTGACATTGAAACTCAGAGATCTACCTGCTTCTGCCTCCCAAGTGCTGGGGTTAAAGGCATGAGCCACTACACCTAGCCATATGTAGCCTTTTATGACAGGGCCTTCATCTGCTTTTCCTGCTGCTGTCTGCCCAAAGGCTCCACACCGAGCCCTTAGCTAGCTCAGCTCTGGGCTGCTTCTGCCTGAAATACCCCTCATTGCCCATCGAGTTAACTTGGCCGATTCTGAATTGTCACTCTTCAGAGAGAGCCTTTGCTGTCTTCTTCCATGCACACACATACACTCCTCAGTCCCCAGTCCCTTGTCTCCTACACATGTGTCTGGCTTCGTAACTGTTAACTGAATGTATACGAGGCACGGTCCCATATGGTCCTCCAACATCAAACCTGGCAGGCATCAGATGCTCCATCATGTGTCAGTTGAGCTGGTGTCTGAGATATTAAAACACTGACAGGATTCAATTGCCAGGACCCTCAAAAGAGAAAGAAAGCGGAGTTCCACAGCTTGTCCTCTGACTTCCACACAGCTTGTCAGTGCCTGCACACAGCCACACACACATACAGAGATAGACAGAGACACTGACACACACAGACACACACATACACAGATATACAGAGACGCAAGCACACAACACACATAGAGAGACATACATACAGAGAGATATACACAGACAGACACAAACACACACAGATAGACAGATACACACAGAGAGAGATATACACACACAGTAGATGAATAAATGTAAAAAGAACAACCTTTTTAAAAACACCTGACAGGCCATGGCATGAGCCTGTGGTAGGTGCTGCCCCACTCCTCCTCTCAGATTTTTGTAAACCCGAGGCAGTGTTCTCACTGCAGTGACCTGTTCAGATCCCAAGGGGAGCCTGCTGCACACAGTGTGATCCTATGCACTTTGGTCATGCTACCAGGTGGGGGTGCCATAAGATAACGCCTCGTTTCCTGTCTTTGAGGTGGGGCGAATAATAAACAGACACAGTGTTAGACATGCCTATGAATGTTGCCTGGCCTGTCACATGTCTTCCGTCTCAGATACTTCAGACGTCTCTTTACTTCCCGTCATTAGAGGTAGACTGCCAGGGGAATTCACTAGACAGAAAATGAGGAGGCAGCTTCGAAGGCATTTGCTGTGTGGGGGTGGGCAGGGATGTCAGGCTTGTTAGTTCTCCTTTGATAAGCCGCAGTGGGGGAGTGCTGCCTCCGTAGGAAATAGTGTATTAATCTCCTGCCCAGATGAGCGTGAGACAGTCTGTCCCGCTTGATTAACAAGCAGTAGCAGTGTGTTTGGCTTTTGATAAAATATGGACACAAACCGTTTTTTGTGATGACTGACTCCATGCGTAGTCAGCATGAACTGCAACGTGTCAGAAGTCATTTGCTTACGTTTCTATTCCTTTTGTCTGTTGCCTTGGGTGGGATCAATTCTGACGGTAATGCTTCCCAGGCGTCCCAGGACACGCTGTATTGTTGTTAGAACCTTGGTATTCCCATCAGCCTGCTCGGAGTCTGTTCTGAGCAGCAGACTACAGTGCTGTGGTGGGAAGGGGGGTATGCTTTGCTTCTGTGTGTCTACTTTGACTCTCTTTTTCTTTTTCTTTTTCTTTTTCTTTTTCCATTTCTGTTTTGAGGTCTCACTCTGTAGCCGTGACTGGCCTGGAACTCTATATAGTCCAGGCATGTCATGAACTCACAGAGATCTTCCTGCCTCTGACTCCCTACCATGCCTGGCTTTAAACTTATTTTTTATTACTTACTTGTGTATGTGTGCCATATGTGGGGGTGCTCAAGGGGATCAAAGAGGATGTGAGATCCCCTGGAGCTGGAGTTGTGAACACCAGATGTGGGTGCTAGGAACCAAACCCAGGTCCTCTTGAAAAGCAGCCAGCACTCTTGACCACTGCCCGTGCCCCCATTCTTGTATTTAAAGGGGAGAGGTCAGTAGGCAAAGTACTTGCTGCTCAAACCTGCGGGTCTTCATTCTGCCCCACCCTCAAGAAAGCCAGGCAGGACATCAGCCTAGACCCATGTGCAAGCACACCATGACACATGAATGCATTCACAAACACATGTGAATACATACACAAACACAAAAAATTAAATAAAGCTCCTGATCTTAAAAACCTTTTTTCCTAATAAACTCTATGCATCTTCAGCCTCTGTGTCCCCACGCTCCCCTGTGTTAGCCTGTAAACAGGGAACAGCTGCCAGGACCTCTTGTCAGTGACACACAGGACATCTGCACATTTGTAAACCACTGAGCATGAGAAAAACCAGATGCCGCAGAGTCACTGCCTGGCTCATGCGTTCTCCTGCAGCCTGCGAGGCTCGGGCACTGCCAGCCGCCAGTCTTACAGTGAGCACTGAGCACAGGTGCTGAGCAGTCAGCAGACCTGGAACCCACACTCAGACTTTTGGGCTGCAGAGTCCCTCCTTCGCACTCACCCACTGGCCTGACTATGTTCCCATAAATACTGGCCGAAAAATCCCACCCAGCAGTGGGGCAGTGTTCCCTCCTGGGTGTGCACTCTTGCACACTGTGGAAACTGCTGCCAGATGAGCAGTCTGGGTTAGATGGGAGACCATTCCGATTGTATGTAATCTCTTGTCTTTCCTGTCTTTGTTCCTTATTTTTAGATTAAAACTTTCCTGGAAAATTGCCATATCTTACTATTTTCTGTAGTTTCTGAATTAAAAAA
>NW_022196905.1:255557283-255562043 GCF_008632895.1 Mastomys coucha
AAAAAAAAGGTTGTTTTAAAGAAGAAGAAGAAGAAGAAAGGCCACACACAAATTCCTCCCAAGTCATGGTAAAGACATGGAGAAGAGCAGGGCCTTCCCTCCTCTGGAAGTCCCTGAGCCCTGTGGTGTTGTCAGCTGTTTCCACAGCCTCTCTGATGACTGGCTTTACCTTTCACCCTCAGTAGGGGTTTCTCAGGCCCCCTCTCTCCTGCTGTTCCCTGCTGTGGCTCTCCCTGTCCCAGAGCCATTGCATGCACTGCCCCTTCTAGTTTTGTGCAGAGTGGAGCAGACACTGAGGTCCTCCCAGCGCCCTGCTCAGGACCGTGAGCTATGTTCAGCATCTGCTGATTGTCCTCCCTGTCCTGAGGCTGAGGCTCCCTGTCCTTCCTGAGTCCCGTCCTCTTACTCTGTCTTTTTCCAGCCTTGACGTTCTTGTCTTAGCTTTGACGTTGTGTTGTCTTTCCATCATTGAGTGTACAATTGCACAGGCATGCCTGACACCTGGATAAATGCTATGCTAGTGACCCAGAAAGGGCGAAGTAAATCCCTGAACTCTCCTGTCCTCCAAAAACAAGAAGACCACTGAATCCCAGGGAAGTGGTGACAGACATGGATGTGAGGCCTGTCCCTCCACACAGTTCACTTAGGAGAAATGGCTGGGCACAGTGGGATGTACTTGTAATCCTAGTACTTAGAAGACCAAAACAGGAGACTTGCTAGTTCAGACCAACTTCAGTCATACTGAGAACTCAGGAGGGAGAGATGGGGAGGACATGTCGGGTCAGCATTGAAAAGCAGTGTGCAGCATCCTCAGCCCTGTGGTGACTAGGCTGGTCGCCATTCCTGTCCAGATGGGCTGTGTCTCTCCATCCCAGGCCTTGCTCTGCAGCTGTTGGTCTAGCTGATATCTTCTCTTCATCCTCCCTATTCACAAGGATGTGCAGAGGAAATTTCTATATCTTAGTCTTACTGGCAGGGCCAGCAGTTAACCTTCCAAGTGTGTGCTCAGGGCTGAGTCAGCCATGTATAAAAGTTGCTCATCCTGACACTCTGCAGAGACACCACACTGCCTGGCCTTGTGAATGTCATACCATTTGGATCTGATGATTACAAGATGGGAATTCTTCCATTGCCTTAGTGAGACTTGTGAAGCCGTGAGTCCCAGGGCACAAACCCTGCTCTTGACCTCCTCACCTTGGGTCATGGTCCCGCCTGGAAGCAGAAACCACACCAGTAACCTAAACAGAAAGTACAATGGTGTATGTAATTACTGAGCAGCCATGACGAGGGATGAAAAGGATCCTGAGGACAGTGCATCAGGCTGGGATATGACGAAGCAGAATACATGTGTATACATGTGTGAGGCTAAGTTACTATTTCTAGCCCCAGTAAGTCACCTAATAGTAGGCTGGACATATAACTCAGGAGAGAGCATGATGGAGCCCTGGGGCCTATCCTCTGACCCTATAACCTGGGCATATTATCCAGCACTCATGGGGTGGAAGCAGAAGAACAGAAGTTAAAGGTCATCCTTGGCAGCTTAGCCCCTATTTCAGAAAGGGAAAGGAAGAGGGAGGGGAGAGACAGGAAGGAGAGATGGGTAGAAATGCAGTGTCTTAGCCTTGTTTTATAATCTTGGGCAAATTATCTTGTTTCCTTGTTTCTTGGAACTTAAAATAAGGAAGCTGTGTGTTTTGTGGCAGTCGGTGAAGAGTTTGTTGAAGTGAGTGAGGTTCTTTATGAGGTATTTCTTTCTTGGTAGTTGACATCAGAGGCCACTCACCTACTATGCTGGTTCCTTTAGCTGCTGTGCAGGAGAGTAGAGAGGCCAAAGTGTCCACAGAACGGCATGCACCGTCCTGGACAGTAGAGGCGCAAGGCTGCTTAGGCAGTGGCTGTGGTCTGCCATAGCTGTAAGCTGTTAGTGGGAAATGAGTCAGTTTCCTGAGTGAACATTACTACATGGCAAAGCCTAGAATTTATCTATCTCATGGAGGTCAGAGAACATCCTTTGCAGGAGTTGATTCTATGATGTGAATCCTAAGGATCAAACTCGGTCAGCAGGCTCCACAGCAAACACCCATACCAACTGAGCCATATCTATTTGCAGTCATTTTTTTTACATTGATTTATATTTATGAGTGTTTTGCTTACATTATATGTATATCATGTGTGTGCCTGTGGAGGTCGGAAGAGGGCGTCAGATCCCCTGGAACTGGAGTCTCAGATGCCTGTGAGCTACCCTGTGGGTGCTAGGAGTTGAGCCTGTGTCTTCTGAAAAAGCACTAAGTGTTCTAACCACTGAACCACCTCTCCAGCCCCTGCAGTAAACTTGGACTTATAGAAACATTTCCAAAAGCCGAGGTGTCCCAATAGCCATTCACTTAGCTGCTGATGTTAGGGTCCCCCTGGATTAGAACATGTGTGTTAGCTCTGCAGTACTAACTAACTACAGACCGCCTGCAGGGTCACCCACTTCCCACCAGCATGCCCCTTGCCTCAGTTCAGCCTGGATTCTAGTTGCCAAGAGGTGTTCTGCTTCCATTAGCCTGTGGGAGCCTGTCTTTCTTAATTGGTCAGGTATTTTCTAGAATGCCTTTTTTTTTTTAAGGATTTATTTTATTTTTTATTTGTGTGTATGTTTTCTAAAATGAGTGAATTTTCAAGTAGATACTTTGCAAAAGAAGGTATATAAAGTGGCCAGTGAGCTCTTGCCAAAATACCCAGCATAGTTAGACTTTAAGGAAATAAGCCTTCAAAGGACTGAGGGCGCCGAGACCTGGTGAGCACAGCCGCTGGAATTCCCAGACCTTACCAACTAGAAAACAAAGCAACATTGTGCTTTAGAAAGAGGGCATTTTCTCATCACTTACAGGGCGCATGCCCCTTCCGTAGAATCTAGCAGTACTGTAAGTCCACCACAACCCAGAACCAAACAAGGCTCACCCAAGGTCCCTGACTGTTGTAGTGACAGCAGCCAGAGCCAGAAGGCATCCAGATAAATGCCAGCAAGTATGGTGGCACTTTAGCAATGAGATGCATACTCCTGGGCTGCGGAGATGCTCAGTTAGTGAGACCACATGCTGCACTTGCACCGGGCTGGATTCAGTTTCCAGTGCCCACACCAGTGAGCTCAGTTACCTGTAGCTCCAGCTCCAGGGCTTTGACCTTGTCTGCCGGCCTCCATGGGCACTGCACTCATACACATATACCTACGCACAGGCACACACATACAATTAAAAATTTAAGTTAAAGTAAGCAAGTAAATAAATAAAGCAGCAGGGTGTGAGTGTCAAAAGCCAAGCACGACTGTGTGCTGGGAGCTGTAGCGGTGCAGCAGAGACAGTCCCACTCTGTGAGAGGCACTGTCTGAGCCTCTGCTGTCTGCCCTGACAGTCATGGTTTCTGTGAGGGGAGTGGGGGTCAAAAAAGGCAGAGTGCAGTGCGCTGATGGCTTGCCAAGCTGCCTTATCCCATTTGTCTTCCTAATCGTGTCAGCTGTACTTCTGATTTCCTGAGTTGTGTCTGTCGGCCTTGCTTCTAGGTGGATCTACCTTAACGATCAGAACCTATGCATCCCTGCCAGTTCCTCCTTTGTCTACGGAGCGGTCCCCATAGGAGCTAGTATTTATGTTATCGGAGACCTTGACACAGGTGAGAAAGCTGCGATGCTTTCCCGGGAGCTGCTTGCTGTGGCTCAGGGGCATCCGCTCAGCTCTGCTCCCTCTGTGGTTTAGGTACCAACTACGACTACGTGCGGGAGTTTAAGAGAAGCACGGGCACCTGGCACCACACGAAGCCACTCCTGCCATCCGACCTTCGGCGCACAGGCTGTGCAGCCCTGCGCATAGCTAACTGCAAGCTCTTCCGCCTGCAGCTGCAGCAAGGTTTGTTCCGCATCCGGGTCCATTCCCCTTGAAGAGGAAGAGGAGCCAAAAGTGAGATCCTGCCCCAAGCGCATCACGTGGCTGGACGGCAGCAAGCGCAGAGAAGCAGCCCCATCTTGCTGAGTGCTGGGCTTCAGTATGGTTACTCTTTGGTGGTTTTTTAATGCTTAGGAGCTCAGGCTTCCGCCCTTGTCTGGAGACCGTGTACTGTTGAAAAACTACCTGGGAGGAATCGGTTCCTCCAGCCTGATGCGTCTGTAACCAAGGCTAGTGAATGTCCTAGGAGGAGGGTGTGGGGGTCGGTGTCACGGGAAATATCAAAGGTAAAACCCTAAGGTGCATCTTCCCAGAAGGGAACTCTTACCTGACTGACTGCTGCATTCCAGTGTGTGTGGCTGTGGTCAACAAACAACAGAATCCATATATGCAAGCTAACATACCCTGCACACAGGGTTGTCCTTGTGCTAAGTGTGGAGGGGTAGAATGCTTGGCCCCACCCAATAATTAGGGTTTGTGCAGTTAGTTCCCACTTATTACTATTGCTCTGTCTTAAGACTCTTAAAAACTATATTCTGATAAATTGAAACTAAGATAAAACTCCTCTCTGGCAACAGTCTACCTTAGTAAAGATTCACCCAAGGAGCTCAAGTCAAAAGCCTTTGTGTGAACTTAAAGAAATTGCTCACCATAAATTCCTGCACCAGGCCGAGAGAGTTGTCGGGCGGTGCTGTAAGATCGGAGGGAGCTCATACCATTTCCTCCTTCCCACCTGGAAAAGCAGAACTGTTTTCTACGCTCCAGGCTGCTAGTGCAGAAGAGACTTTAGACAGAGTCGGGCAAAGGAGAGTTCTGCTGCAACTAAAAACAGTGAGA